>NW_026867819.1:0-102518 GCF_020745735.1 Hemiscyllium ocellatum
CCAACCCTCCCTCCCACTCTCTCTCGCCTCTTCCCTCTCTCTCACCCTATCCCTTTCTCTCTCTCACCCCCTCCCTCTCTCCCTCCCCTCCCTCTCGCTCGCTCCCTCCCTCTCTCTCGTTCCCTTCTTTTCTCTCTCTCGCTCCCTCCCTCTCTATCGCCCACTCCCTCTCTGACCCTTATCTCTCTCTCGCCCCCTCCCTATCTCTCTCTCGCCCACTCCCTGTCTCTCTCTCTCGCCCCCCTCCCTGTCTCTCTCGCGCCCCCTCCCTCACTCTCTCTCGCCCCCCTCCCTCACGCTCTCTCTCGCGCCCCCCTCCCTCACTCTCTTTCGCCCCTCCCTCTTTCTCCAGGCCCCTCATTCTCTCTCTATCTCTCTCTCTCTCTCTCTGGCACCCCTCCTTCTCTCTCTCGCCCCCTCTCTCGACCCTTCCCCCTCTCTCTGCCCCTCCCACTCTATCTCTCACACCCCCCTCTTACCCCGTCTCTCTCTCTCGCCCCTCCCTCTCTCTCTTTCCACCCTCCCTCTCGCCCCCTCCCTCTTTCTCTCGCCCCCTCCCTCTCCCTCTCTCTCCCCCTCTCTCTCTGTCTCACCACATCCCTCCCTCTCTCTCACTCCTCCCCTCTCTCACACCCCCCTCCCTCTCTCACCCCCAACCTCTCTCGCTCCCCTCCCTATCTCTCACTCCCTCCTTCTCTCTCTCTTGCTCCCTACCTCTCTTTCTATCGCCCACTCCCTCTCTGACCTCCCTCCGTGTCTCTCTCTCGCCCCCTCCCTGTCTCTCTCTCACCCGCCCCCTCCCTGTCTCTCTCGCCCCCCCCCTCCCTCCCTCTCTCTCACCCCTCCCTCTCTCTCTCACCCTCTCACACATCCGTCTCTCCTTTATGCCCTTCTTCTTCACCAGCACCATTTCTCTCTCTCTCTCTCTCTCTCCCTCTCTCTCTTGCCCTCTCCCTCTCTCTCTCACCTCCCTCTCTCGACACCCTCTCTCTCTTCCCACCTCTATCTCTCTCTAGCCATCCCACTTTCTCTTGCCCTCATCTCCCAAACCCGTCTCTCCCTCGCTCCCTCATTGTCTCTCTGCCCTGTATTTTTGTCTCTATCTCTCGCCTCCCCTATCTCTCTTGTCCCCTTTCTCTCTCTCGTCGCCCCTCTCTCTGTGTCTCTTTCTCTCTCTAGCCCCCTCCCTCGCCCCTTTCTCATTCTCACTCTCTGTCTCTCGCCCCTCTCTGTCATTATCTCCTCCCCTCTCTCTCTCTCTCTCTCTCCCTCACCCAGTCTCTCTTTCTCTCCCTTCTCACTCTCCCTCCCTCTGTGTCTCTCTCTTCCCACCTCCCTCTCTTAACCTCTGACTGAATCCCTCTCCCTCCTGTCCCTCCCTCCCTGTCTCTGACATACTCTGTCTCCCTGGTCCTTCCCTCTACCTCTGACCCAAAGACTTCATGTGGGGGCAGGGGGTGAGATGTGGGAGGTGGCGAAAATCGGGTAGAGATGGATTTATGGGAGGGAGACAGAGACGCATGAGAGAGAGAGAGGGGGAGAGGGAAGAGTGGAGGCAGGTGGAGAAACGGGGTTGGAGGGTGTGTGAGAGAGAGGGATGAGGAGAGAGTTGAGAAAGAGAGTGTGGGCTGAAAGAGAGAGAGAGACTTGAGGAGAAAGAGTAGGGGAGAGGTAATGGGGAGGCCAGGTTGGGTGGGGGGGGACAGAGGGCGTTAACCCCAGCTCCTGAGCTCAGGGCGCGGTGCCCTCCCCTTCCCTGAGGACCAGGACTTGGGGCTGAGTCTGTCTCTCTCCAGCTCAGCTTCTCCAACACAAAGACACACAACAACATCGGTCCCTCTGCTGCTCGGCACGCTGTCATCAGCATTTTTATTGGTTACAAATGGAAGTGATGGATACAGTCAGTGGGATGGTGCCTTTTCTCACTGGCCCCTGAGTTGTGAGAAACATTGAAATGTTTCCCTGTAACCCCCCTGTGGGATAAGGAGGGACAAACCAGCGCTCCCCTCAGTCTGTTACCATAGCGACAGGCTGCTCCATCGCTGAAACACTGAACTGAAATGAGAAAATCCCGGATGGTGTGATTAATGAGGGAATTTGATGAATGGATGGATTTGGGTGAAGGGATATTTCAGCACATTCTTCAGCTGCTGCCTGAACTTAGTCTGGGTCACGGCATAAATCGCGGTGTTTGTGCAGCAACTGAGGAGCTGCAGCATGAAGCCCAATTCCCGCACAAAGGGATGGAGAAACACAGACCGATACCCAATCCACAACATCCGGTACCATATCGAATACAGCATGAAGGTTGACCATAACAGGATGAAATTGGCCGAGATCACAAACAGTAAAATGATGGATTTTTTTCTGTTTCTCATTTCAGTGTCAGACTGAGCGTCCCCATTGGTGTGAGCGCGGAGTCTCCTGCGGGCTCTGCTGGTCACTAAAATGTGTCTGACGGTGAGAACATTGAGCAGCAGAATCAGGAGAAATGGGACACCCGGGTTAGAATGTGGTGGAGGAACTCGATTGTGACCCAGACACTGGAGACTAGAACAGCGCCTGTTACATCACAAAACCCGGGGAGGTTCCCCAGCCAATACCGAGCCGTGAGCATAAAATACCAGAAATGTTCTTTAAACAGCTCAGCACAGTCACTGCTCCCAGAACCACAGCCGCCGTTTTCTCACTGCAATATTTACTTTTCAGCTTCTGGCAACAAATGGCCACAAACCGATCAAAGGTGAAAGTGACGGTGAACCAGACAGAGCAGTCAGTGGCTGCATAAAGCAGGACGGCGTGGATATTACACACGGGGACGGAGTACAGGAAATAAAACTGTTCCTTATAAACAATGGGAATGTGTCTCAGGATCAGGTCGAGGATAATGACCAGGAGATCCGCCGCTGCCATGGCCCCCAGGTAACGTCTGACACATGGAGACAATCCACAATCTTTATAAAGCAGGACGTAGATGGTCACTACGTTAACTGTGAGGAAGGAAAACAAACCCATTATCCATCAGCCTGGAGGCAAAGGGACCCGTTTGATCGGGGACCCAGTGAGATTTTCAAATGTGTCCCTGTATTCAGGGATTTATTAAAATAATTGGAGCTGGAATAACAAATGGGAAGGTCGGAATTACTGACAAAAATGTGACATAAACCACAAGAAACCCTCCCTCCCCAAACACACAGAGACACATCCATAAGGACAGATGGTTTCTAGAACATTCCCACACACTCGATCACTCGAGAGCCGACACAGGTCACTCCTTCCCAGTTCCTAATACAGAGGGTGGAAACGTTGTTGTCCTGAAGGATTCTCTCCCAGTTTTCTGAAGACAAACGGAGTTTGGGAATTTCTGTATTTTGGTCTAAATTGTGGTCGATCCTGTGTCGTGGAGAAATGTAAACGCAGGGAAAACGTGTTCACCCCTTTAACTGCCTGAGGGGCCTTCGGAACAGTGTCTCCTTCTCCCTGGAACGGGATCTCTTCCCTCGGGATCTTATCGTTTGTTCAATTCACTGACGTCCGGCCGTTCACAAACAAACAACGTCAGGGACAGAACGTTCCGGGGAATGTCAGTTATAGAATGTCAGGGACAGAACGTTCCGGGGAATGTCAGTTATAGAATGTCAGGGACAGAACGTTCCGGGGAATGTCGGGGACAGAACGTTCCGGGGAATGGCAGTTATAGAATGTCGGGACAGAACGTTCCGGGGAATGTCAGTTATAGAATGTCGGGGACAGAACGTTCCGTGGAGCTCCGTGACCTGTCCATCACCTTTCCCCCCATCCACCCCACCAACCTGATGTACTGTGCACAGGCTACATCTCTGTCCAGTATTGGGAGCTGTGCAGACCACAGCAGGGGACTCATGTGTGAACCTGGAACAAATATCCAACCAGCACGGGGAGCTGCACATCCCACATCATTGTATTATCAATAAACCTCAAACAGACAGTCTGACCAGCACAGTGAACTGTGCAATGATAACTGGTGAATTAATTTGTAAACTAGGAGCAGTTACCCTCCCAGCATGTAGGACTGTGTACCCCACCCCAGTGCATTGATCTGTAGCCCAGGAGCAGTTACCCTCCCAGCATGTAGGACTGTGTACACCACCCCAGTGCATTGCTCAGTAACAGTGTGAGATCACTGCCCAGTGTGGGGAAACTTGCAGCCCATGCTGAAAGTGAAAGGACGTACAGCTCCCACCCATTTACAGCTCTACATCTATATTGTGCCATGTCAAGGGGGTGCTGTGGATGTGAACATCACTGTCAGGGAGGGATGGCAGGGGAATCAGTTTAAGGATCACCACATGGGAGGTGTTTGGGGTATAGACAGAGAGGGGGAGACTGAGAGACAGTGTCATGGACGGCTGTGTTCCCAGGTTTCAGAATGCTGAAATGCAGACACTTCGACAGCATCCTGTAACAAGAGCCAGTCTTCCCAGGAAAAATGGGAAAAAGGGAGGTTGGTGTGAGGTGAAATGGTGGAGAGTTTTGGATGAACATTTGCTCCACAGCTTTGTAAATGGGAGTAGTTTCAACAGAATCTCTGACTCACTGGGCTGATTCTAACAATAATTTGCCTCAGTGCCATTTTCACTGAGTGTGACAGAGAGATTATCTGTCCGAGGCCAAGCGAGATTCCTGGTGCTATCTTATCAAACTGAAACTCATTGACTACCCCCACACACCCCACCCACCCCCACCTCGTTTTCCCTCTCATTCAATTCCAGCCCGATTCTCCCACCCATCATGGCTGGAGGGACTCACAGTCGCCCGGGTACACCTGGATATTCCGTGACCCCTGACACTGGTGTCATCTTTGAAAGGCCAATGGGCACACAGTTGAGCTTTCTCAGCTTGGAGCTGCCCTGCACAGTTTACCCCGAGCATGGCAGATAAGGGGCAATTACACCACAGTTTGTCGACAGGGGCACGGCGGTCCTGGTGGATGGGCTAGTACAGAGGGGGACCATTCTCTTCCCAGAGGGGGCCACACCACCAGACCCACCGAGCATGGTCTGAGCTCCCCACCCAGCTCAGTGCAGTATCTGCGGTCTGAAGAAATGTCCAGCAATACAGGACAAGCATCAATAACCTTCCCCGCTCTGTCAGGATAAGGGTCACTGTATTCTCTCTGCTCCCTCACACTCACGGTATATCTGTTATAGCACCGACCCCCGAATAAGGCTAATGCTCCAACACTGTCACTGTCGCATGCAGCACGTTCTCTCTCTCTCTCTGTCTCTCTCTGTCTCTCTGTCTCTCTCTGTCACCCCGTCCACTTTACCCCCCACATCAATTACACTGCATGGATACAACACTGTCTACAGACTCCCTCTGAAAACCTCACGATTTGCCATTATCCTCACCTACACCAGCACTAACAGCAGGGCCACCCACCCCCACCATCCCTCCCTCCCTTTCTCCCATTCCAGGAGAAACAGCCTGGAATACGACAGAAAGTGCCAAGCCGGGTGGTGGAGTGCCCGATATCCGTTCCCTTATCCCCCCTCCCCCCACCATCTGGGGAGGGCCCTGGTGTGAGCCGGAGAGGTCAGGGATGCCTCATGTGGAGATTCTGAAACATCCACGTCCCACCGACCGAGTAAGGAGCAATGTTCAGTGAGGGGTAATTCTCACTTTAAACCCACTGGCAGCTCCGTTTCCCCCCTGGCACAACTTAGAAGCCGTGGCCCTGATGCCATCTCCCTTCTGTGTCGAGCTGGTACAAGTGGAATCCCTACGGTCTCGGGGGGCAGGAGGGTGGGCTCACAACACATCGTCACCACCACCTCCCAGGAAGGGAGCACGGAGACTCCCTCCTACACCTCCCCCTGTAAACAGCTCAGATACTGAAACTAATCTGTGAGAGTTACTGCTCTCCCCCTTGTCCTGATATCTTCAACAATCTGTGCTCATATCCACGCAGCGCTCTCTGTTCCTGCAGCCCCTTTATAACGGCACAGCCTGTTTTAAACTGTCTTTCTTTATCTTTCATACCAAAGTGCATCACCTCACATTACTCTGGATTGATCCCCGTCTACCAGCGTGTCACTGTCCTGTTAGAGTTCCACACTGTCCTCCATAGACTTTACAATTCTTGCAAGTTTGGTACCATTTACAAATATTAAGATTGTCATTGAAATCCTGCCCCACACACAGGAGTGTGAGCAAGTGAAATACTGATATTTTCCCATGGACAGAGTCAAATAATGACATACTGTCAATGGAGCAACGAAAGTCCTGACATATACGAGGCAGAGTGGATGAAATATTGACAAACCACAGAGCAAGAGAAATCCGGATAGGTTCCACTTATCTATATTCATCAGGGTATAATGGGATGAAGGTGAAAGTGTGCACTGTGCCTTTAAGCGAGGGTGAATACTGCTCTGAACTGAGAACTTACAAGTACCTGTGATAAGAGAGGATGGCAGACCCAGAAACAGTATATTGCTGTAGAGCTGGAGTCTGGTTATAAGCAGTTAAGAGATAGAGGGTCTTTTTCAGTTCACTTACAGTGTTAAAAATTACATTGTTGTTTTTATTTAAACAGTGAAATTTGGGAGTTCTCTGTCACTCATATTTTAACAGTTTACGAGGCGAATTGAGCATTTATTTATGTTTAGTTTAAATTACCAGATGAGCTCAATGTTGTGTCCTAACAATTGCTGTGTGTGTATCTGTGTGTCTCTGTGTGGGGCAGTCTCTGTGGTGCTGAAAGTGATGCAATGCCTCCCTCTGCTGGCCTCCACACGCCACTGCACCGGCATTGGCAGAGGGAGAAAACCAACAGGGATTCATTCAGAGAGAGGGAGGGAGAGGGCAGCTGCTCACAGCACCATCCAAACTGATGTCTTATCCATGGACTGATCTAAATGTCCTTTAAACGTTATTACTGTCCCTGTTTTCACCACTTGCTCTGCAAGTTAATTCCACACACAAGCCAGCTTCTGTCTAAAATAATTACCTCTCCCGACTTTTGTAAATCTTTTTTTCCTCACACCTTAAAATATCCCTCAGTTTTGAATCCCCAACTTTAGGGAAAAGACATCAGCCCTTCAGCTTATCTGTACCCCTCATTATTTTATAAACCTCGGCAAAGTTACCCCTCCATCTCATACTCTCCAGTGAAAGATGTCCCAGCCTACCCAGCCTCTCCTTATAGCTCAATCCCTCCATTTCCAGGAACATTCAGGTTAATCTCTTCTGAACCCTCTCCAGCTTAATAATATCAACGTCAATGATATCAAAGTGAATAGTCAATGTATTTTATAAGGGGGTAGTGGAGACCAAAACTAGAGGACATAGTTGTAAGGTAAGAGGGGAAACATTTAAAAGTGACCTTAGGGCAGCTTTCTCACCCAGAGGGTGGTGTGCCCATGGAATGAGCGGGCAGGATGTCCAGACTGGACACAGTATTCCGGGAGAGGTCTCACCAATGTCCTGTACAACCTCAACATGACATCCCAATTCCGAGACTCAAAGGTCTGACCGATGAAGACACGTGTGTTAAACACCTTCTTAACCACACTATCTATATGAGATGCAACATTTAAAGATTTATACCTGATGGCCGAGGTCTCTGTTCTACAACACTGCCAAAGGCCCTACATTTAATTGTATAGGTCCTGCACTTGTTGATTTACCAAATCCAATACCTCGCATTAATCCAAACTAAACTCCATCTGCCACGCCTCGGCCAGTGAGTGATATTACCACCTCCTCACCTTCCCCGTTTAATTTTAAAATGCCCCCCCCCCTCCTCCAGGAGGCCTGCACACTCCGGCCTTGATTTTCACAAAGACCCTGAGCTTGGTTTGCCTTGTGTGGTTAGGGGGAGGAGGGACGGATTGCAGACACAGTCAGTGGGGAGGAGAGGCTGGGCAGTAATCAGCGGCCTGGTATCATTTCATGGTTTTAGGCAGAGGGTAGACACACGTGAGAGTTGGGTTCTACTGATCGGTGTTTTGGGACCAGAAATTATGGTCTTTCTCCGTGTCTAGTGTTCAGTAATAAATATCTATTTGAGACCCTTCATTGGGCAGAGTATGTCTGCAGGATTTATTTCCCTAATATTGCAGACTACAGATAATAGCGATTAAAGATGTTCATAGTTAATTTCGATCTTGCATTTGTTTAACAAAACAAAATGTTTTGTGTAGTTCAGTAATGGTAACCTGATTATAATAAATCCACACTGAGCTGAATGCTGCCCTTTAAAATGTGACCCAAAATCTGGGTACAGTAGTGTAGTGGGTAGTGTCCCTGCCTCTGAGCCATGGTTCTGGGTTTGATTCCAATTCCTGAAATTGTTTGGTAGTGTTCCTAGCTCTGGCCCAGAAGGTGTGGATTCATGTCCTGCCTGTGTCACAGCATGTCATAACAGGCTGATGAACAAACCCACAGGAGAATACTGTTACAGCTTTATGGGTATTGCCGAGTGGTGCTCGTGTCCCTACCTCCAGGCACAAAGGTCTAGGTGTACATCTCACAGAAGTGTCTCCTAATATATCTGAACAAACTGATTAACCTGGTTTTAGAATTGTGACTTGATGGAGAAAGAACAGGTGTCAGTGTTGAATGTCAGCATTTCGGCCCGGGATTATTGAAAGTACAGCCATTCGTGTTGATTGAAGTCACATTTCGCAGCAGTAAAGGTTTATAAAATCAGAACGGTCATGGATAGGGTTTGTAGTCAAGGTTTTTCCCCAGGTTAGGGGCGTTCAAAACTAGAGGACATTGTTGGAAAGTGAGAGGGGAAAGATTTTGAAGAGGCCTAAGGGGCACCTTTTCACACAGAGGGTGGTGTGCGTATGGAATGAGCTGCCAGAGGAAGTGGTGGAGGCTGGTACAACTATATCATGTAAAAAACATCTGGATGCTGACAGACCTGCCGAGCTTTTCCAGCAATTTCTGTATTTGTTAAAACAAAGCATGCATTATAACACTTATCTGTGTTATCTATTTGGATACAGAATTGGCTGGCCAGCAGAAGACAGCGAATGGTAGTAGAAGGAAAATATTCTGCCTGGAAGTCAGTGGTGAGTGGTGTTCCACAGGGCTCTGTTCTTGGGACTCCACTCTTTGTAATTTTTTTAATGACTTGGATGAGGGGATTGAAGGGTTGGTCAGCAAGTTTGCAGATAACACAAAGTTTGCAGGAGTCGTTGACAGTATAGAGGGCTGTTGTAGGCTGCAGCGGGACATTGACAGGATGCGGACTAGGGCTGAGAGGTGGCAGATGGAGTTCAACCTGAATAAATGTGAAGTGATGCATTTTGTAAGGTCGAATTTGAAAGCTGAGTACAGGATTAAGGATAGGATTCTTGGCAGTGTGAGGGAACAGAGAGATCTTGGTGTGCAGATACTTAGATCGCTTAAAATGGCCACCCAAGTGGACGGGGTTGTTAAGAAAGCATATGGTGTTTTGGTTTCATTAACAGGGGGATTGAGTTTAAGAGTCGTGAGATCTTGTTGCAGCTCTATAAAACTTTGGTTCGAACGCACTTGGAATACTGCGTCCAGTTCTGGTCACCCTATTATAGGAAAGATTTGAATGCTTTGGAGAGGGTTCAGAGGAGGTTTACCAGGATGCTGCCTGGACTGGAGGGCTTGTCTTATGAAGAGAGGTTGACTGAGTTTGGACTTTTTCATTGGAGAAAAGGACGAGGAGAGGGGACCTAATTGAGGTATTCAAGATTATGAGAGGCATAGATAGAGTTGAAAGCCAGAGACTATTTCCCGGAGCAGAAATGGCTAACACGAAGGGTCATAGTTTTAAGCTGGTTGGAGGAAAGTATAGAGGGGATGTTAGAGGCGGGTTCTTTACACAGAGAGTTGTGAGAGCATGGAATGCGTTGTCAGCAGCAGTTGTGGAAGCAAGGTCATTGGGGACATTTAAGAGACTGCTGGACATGCATATGGTCACAGAAATGTGAGGGTACATACATGAGGATCAATGGTCGGCACAACATGGTGGGCTGAAGGGCCTGTTCTGTGCTGGACTGTTCTGTGTTCTATGTGTTCTGAATACATTAAACATTTTATTTTTTTAATGACGTAGGGACATCCAAACATATCTGCAAATCGTCCGAGACCATGTTCTGCTCTCGGTATGGCTCTGTGTATGACAGCAGCAATGATACACCGACATGGAACAGGGAATGTGATGGAGACATAGTTTGGACAATGTACAAGGAGACCTCACATGGTCCAGTTTGGGAGAGAATTACATTATTGTGTGATCAACTCAGAGAGGGAGAAAATGTCATCTGCCCGAGAAGAAACGGCCTATTGCACTCTCTCTCCTTCATTCTTCCTCATCACAGTAACGTGTACGAGCTAAAACAAAACTCTACTGTCATCGTTACCATTCTTATTTTTATAGAATCCCTGCAGTGTGGAAACAAGCCCTTCGGCCCAACAAGTCCATACCAACCCTCCAAAGAGTAACCTTCCCATGCCCTTACAGTTACCAGTGACTAGTGCACCTAAAGTAGAAATCGCTGAACACTATGGACTATTTGACCAATCCGCTTGAATTATACAGCTTTGGGCTGTGGGAGGAAACGGGAGCACCCATCAGAAGCTCACGCAGACAAGGGGAGAAGATGCAAACTCCACACAGATAGTCGCCCGAGGCTGGAATTGAACTCATGTCCCTGATGCTATAATGGAACAGTGCGAACTACTGAGCCACTGTGCTAACCTGGAACCTACCGACTGCCTAAAGCAAAGGGAATTCAGCCAAATCCAACTCTCCCAGGATAAAATCCCATTGCTAGCAGCTGTGTGAGTACAATATGTTCAGAAGCAAAATAACATTTTGGGCAATCTCTCAATTTTTCCTTTTGTCATGAGTTACACAAATATTTGGACAAGGTTCTTTCAATGTGAAATTGCAGAGTGTGTGTGTGTGTGTGTGTGTGTAGAATAGAAAATATCGATTCTTTATTTGCAATACCCAAACAGTTTGTCATTCATCATTCCATCATAGTGGGAGTAACATTGCTCTGGATCATAAATGTGCTATTTGAGCAGATTAAATAAACTAGCCTGACTTGTTCCTAAAACTGACCCTGACCCAGTCTGAGACCAATATCATCGGCTATATCACCGACCTGGTTACATTTAACATTTGTTGTGAGTAGAGGAGGAGTGGGACTAGAAAAGGGACTGGTGAGCCTGATGTCAGTGGTGGCTGAATTGTTGGAGGGGATTCTGAGGGATAGCATTTACATACATTTGGGAAGGTAAGGGCTGATCAGAGTAGTCAACGTGGCTTTCTGCATGGGAAATCATGTCTCATTAATTTGGTTGAGTTTTATGAAGAGGTGACAAAGATGATTGATGAGGGCAGTTTGGTTCACATTGTCTATATGGACCTCAGCAAGGTGTTCATAACATTCTGATTGGTGCACAGAATAGTAAGGTTCAGTCACATGGGACACAGAAGAAGCTCGTCACAATTGGCTTGAAGGAAGAGGCCTATTTTTCAGCCTGGAGGCTTGTGAGCAGAAATTGTACACTTAACGGTAAGGGCCTGGTGAGTGTTGTGAAACAAACGGACATAGGGCTGCAGGTACATTGTTCCTCAAAAGTGAAGTTGAATGCAGACAGTGCGGTACAGAACACATTTTACACATTTGCTTGAATCAGTCAGAGCATTGAGTATAGGAGTTGTGGTGGCATGTTGTATCTGTACAGGATGTTGGTCAGGCCACTTTAAGAATACTGCGTACAACTCAGTTTTCTGCAGAAAAGATTTACACGGATGTCCCAGGACTGGAGGTTTGAGCTTTAGGGAAAGGTTGATTAGTTTGAGGTGTTTCCCCCTGGAGTGTCAGAGGCTGGAGGGTGACATTATAGAGGTTTATAAAACCATCAGGGGCATGGATATTCTGAACATCCATGTTCTACTCCCCAGGATAGGGGAGCCCAGAACAGGAGAGCATAGGTTGAAAGCGAAACGGCGAATGACTTAGAAGGGACCTGAAGGTAAATGTTTCACACAGAGAGTGATGTGTGTACATAAAGTGCTGTCAGAGGAAGTGGTGAAGGCGGTTACAATCGCACATTTAAAAAGTATCTGAAAGAGGAGGGATATTGGCCAAATGTCGGCAAATGGGACCGGATCAGATTGGATATCTGATCGGAGTGAACAGATTGGACTAACGGGTCTGTTTCTATTCTGCATGACTCTGATTCTATAAGAGGGATGACGAAAAATTCTGAAAGTACCTTTCAAATCCGAATCCTCTTCACTGGAAGTTCATCATGCCCCGATATTCATATTGATTGAAAGTTGCGTTAGTGAAATATTTGACAGAGAACGGAGTCATAGATAATGGGACGCAGACAGGAAAGTGGGGCTGAGACCCCAACCTGATCAGCCACAATCTTAGTGCCTGGTGGAGAAGGCTCAACGTATCTAATGACTCACTCCTGTCCCTCAATCCCGTGTTCCTGTGTTCCATTCAGGCCATTAAACCTGTTAGGCAGGAGCATTTAGCGGCTACTTACTACTATAACCTGGTGCACAGAAACAGAGGAGATCATTCGGCCCTTCAAGGTTGTTCCACACGCTTTGAGGTGATTTGAGAAATGTAATTGTAAAACCCAGGCTGGGTATGAAAGAGGCCCCTCATCTCTCTTTACAGAGCTTCCCCAATCTGCAACTTGTGCTCCATTTGTTGGTCACGTTGTAGACCCAAATTCATTATGAATACAGCCCCCATACCTCACCCAGCGATGGCTCAGAAAATCACTTGGTCTCCCTGATGGCAACATTCAATACCAGGACATTCATGAAAATATCAACCACTAACTTTCCAATAACAGAATGTGAGAACATCAGACACAGGGGAAGGTCGTTCACTCCCCAAGCCTGCCTTGCCCTTCACTAAGATCATGACTGATCTGCTCTCGGTCTCAAATCCTCTTTCATACCCAATTCCTCATCGCCCTCAACTCTCTGACAGGTCAATATCCATCTACCTCCTCTTCAAATACTTTCAGTCATCTGGCTCCCCGAACACTTTTGAGAAGAGAAATCCTGACATTCAATGCCACCTGTTTGAAGAAAACCCTTGTTGCTCCTATACCATGGTCTATTGATACGAACAGAAGAGGTTGATACAAGGGGTCAGGTAAAAATGACTGGCCCTGATATCAAGGCTTCTGTTGACATCAAGGAGCTTAACCAACCTGAACTTAATGGCAATCAGAGAAAACTCTCCAGTATTTGGAGTCAAACATGGCACAAAGGAAGATGTTCATCATCTCAGTCCTGGGTCACCTCTGTGGGAGATCCTCAGGATAACTTTCTCTTCACAAACGTCTTAAGCTGCTTCATCAATGTCTCCCCGCCCCCACCCTCCTCACCATAAGATCAGAAGTGGGGATGGTCACTGAGGATTCCACAATGCTCAGAACAATTTGACGCTCCCAGCAGCTCCTGAACTGGACTGTGTCCATGTGCAGCAAGACATGGACTCCATTGAGGCTTGTGCTTTTAAAGAGTCAGTAACATTCATATAAAGGACTGTCTGACACTGCATATTGCCACAGTAAAATAAGAGATCATTCCGCACCTCACACTGGTTTCACAGGAATATGAGGAAGTCGTTCAGCCCATTGACACTATTGGAGAAGAACAGGGACAGCCCATTCAGTGCCTCCAGCCTATTACTCAGGAAAAGAAGGATTCTAGTGTGATGGACCACATCAGAGTCCCTCGAAAATATTTGAAGACGGTAGCCTAGATACGAATGTTTTCTGATTTTAAAGAAAATGCAAAGTGTCTGTTCCAGATGCAATGTGAGTGGTCAAATAACTCGGTATGAAGCATAACACCATTTACTTAAACACGATAGATTAAAAAACAAAAAAAAAGAGGAATTTAGAATAACGTAATTATATTGGACAAGTTAACAGAATAATAGATCTATGAACCAAAACTAATGAACTGTTCCAATACTGGAAAATCACATGAACACAGCCCTTGGAAAAAAGGAATATTCAGACACTGAATGACACAAATATTTCTCCAATTCAGGATTTAAAAACAGCACTAAGAGAAAATTCATAGAGAATAGCTGCCAGGAGACATTCACTAAAACTTTCAACTCAGTGGAGACCCCAATAATTTCTGATGTTACTGAGGAAACAAAACGCAGAAATCCTAATCTGTGAGAGCTGACCACACCCATTCCATCTGCATTAAAATAAACCCAAAGCCTCACTAGTTGTTTACTCAAGTGGTCCTAACTAGCCAGCTTGGGAACGGTCATTCAATCTCTCTCTTAAAATAAACCAGAACAAAATAACCTCGTAAAGCTACAGCATCATCACACTAGTCAGCACATCGAGCTGTCATACAGGAACCAGCGGTAACCCAATCAGGCCCTTGGCTCTGTCCAGTCGGACGAGGAAGAAGCCAGTCAGTCCCTTGAGTCACTTACACAGGAACAGTAGGAGGCCATTCCCACCTCAATGCCCTTACACAGGGGCAGAATGAGGTAATTGATGCTGATTCCTGATGAACAGCTTATGCTCGAAACATCGATTCTCCTGCTGTGCTTTTCCAGTAAACCACTGTCTACTCTGATCTTCAGCATCTGCAGTCCTCATTGTCTCCTAACTGATGCTCTAACATGGTGACCAGGTGGAGCAGAGGCTGCACAGACAGACTGCTCCACGTTGTTCCTCGTAGCTCCGTCTGTCATGATACACACGTGGGACTTTAACGCGGTTTTCTAGCGGTGAGGAGGGAAGCCATATGTCTTGTGTGAAGGCACAAGAAGGCACCTTCCATCTCCGAGAAGCCAGCCTGGTGTTCTCTATGTAGGGTGGAAGCTGGTGGGAATGGCTACCTGTTTCAGATGGAAGGTATTGTGGCTGCTGTTGGGGATTGTGAGGAACATAACGTTCAGTACGTGTTCACACGTCGACTGTACAATAACGTGGGGAGAGTTAATTTAGGCATATAAACTATTAGGAAAGTCACGCTAGACTGATGAATGGACTCTCTAAGTTCAAATAATGCTGATCTTGTTCATGTTGATCTTGTCTACTGCCCGTCCTATTCAGTGTAACCTGTATGCCTTACTCTGTCCAAGTTTATTTCCACCCTATGATCTGTCTGGCCATGCTTACTATGATCTGCCTCCATTGCTAATAAATAAAGTGTTTCCCTGTACTGAGGTACACGTGTCAATAAATCAAACCAATAACTCCTGGGTAAAGTATGGAATTTCTGTTTTGGAAATAAGAGACCGCTGCCACTCCTCATGTTTCAGCATCACCATTTTTCGTCTCTCACACTCTACAGGTTAAACACTCAGTTTCTTCACTCTATCCTCATGTTACCATCATCCGTGCCTGTGGTACGGGAACCATTCCTTACAAAGGACATCAAATCTGTACAGAATGCCCCAAATACTCTCTCAGCAAGGTTCTACAACAGCAGGAAGATGGCTTTACTTATGTACTGGAATCATCTTACAATGAAGGACAGCATGCCATTGACTGCACCCATTACTTACACAGGGTTTGATTCGGAGCAGTCAGCATAGACTTGTGTTTGGGAGATCATGCTTCCCAAATTTCTTAGAGTCCTTTGATGAGGTTTGATAAGTTTCCACATGGCAGGCTGCTCAGGAAGGTTCCAACACGTAGAATGTGTGGGAACTGTCCAATTGGATACACAGTTGGCTTGATGGTAGGAAGCAGAGGGTTTAGTGGAAGGATGCTTGTCAGACTGGAGGCTGGGTCCATTGCTGTTTGTTATCTATGATCTGGTTGAGAATGTACAAGGTATGATTGATAAGTTTGCAGATGTCACTAAAGTAAGTGGGAGCATGATCAGTGAGGAAGTTTATCAGAAATTGCAGCAGGACCTTAATCAGTTGGGGAAGTGGGCCGAGAAATGGAATTTAATATAGAAGCGTGAGGTCTTGCATTTTGGAAATTCAAATCAAGGTAGGAGTTTCATGGTGAATGGGAGGGCCTTAAGGGGTGTAGTGGGCAGAGAGACCTTGGTGCTCAGGTGCACGGTTCCCTGAGAGTGGAGTCACAGGTAGACAGGGCAGTGAAGAAGGCATTTGGCACAATGGCCTTCATCAGGCAGGATATTGAGTATAGAAGATGGGAATTTATGCTGCAGTTATACAGGACTTTGGTAAGGCCGCACTTGGAGTATTGTGTTCAGGTTTTGTCACTTTGTTTAAGGGAGGATGTTATTAAATTAGAAAGAGTACAGAAGAAATTTACAAGGATGTTGCCACGACCCAATGATCTGAGTTATAGGGAGAGGTTGGACAAGATAGGACATTTTCTTTAGCATGTAGGAGACTGGGGGAGTTGTTATAGAGCTGTATAA
This sequence comes from Hemiscyllium ocellatum, assembly GCF_020745735.1. Lineage (NCBI taxonomy): Eukaryota > Metazoa > Chordata > Chondrichthyes > Orectolobiformes > Hemiscylliidae > Hemiscyllium > Hemiscyllium ocellatum. The sequence goes on from NW_026867819.1 coordinate 16,406, forward strand.
AATCACGAGGGGTATGGATAGGGTTAATGGTCTCAGTCTTTTTCCAAGTTGTAGAGAATCAAGGACGAGAGAGGATCAGTTTAACGTTAGAAGGAAAGGAATAAAAGGGAACCTGAGGGGCCACTTCTTTCCACAGAGGCTGGCACGTGGATGATCTACTCGCAGATGTAGTTGAGGGGGGTAAATTAACAACATTTCAAATGCATTTGGATAAATATTTGGATAGGAAAGGACTGGAAGGATATGGGCCAACTGCAGGGAAATGGGGTGAGCGTGGATGGACATTAATAAGGTGGAGTCGAATCCCTCTGTTAATTAAAACCAAACACCCAGAAAAGCTCACCTCACCTCGTAATCTGTTAAAATATGAGTGACACAGACCTCCTTTTAAACAAAAATTAACAAGTTAGTTTCTTAACCTTAATAGTGAACACTAAACAACAACTATTCACAAATACAAGTCCCTCTTTTCTTAGCTACTTACTATCTGACTCGAACTCTGTAAAAATATGTTGTTCCAACAACCAACATATTAAACATTACAATCTTAAGACCATACAGTCTCTATCTTCCCCGCTGTCTTCACTCTTTCAGCTGCATCTCCCTGGGTCATTTTTTTTTGTTGCAAATAGGTTTGCATGAACATGTGTCTTTGAGAGAGAGTGTTTGAGATGGCCAGTTAGCACTCCTGCTCTACAGCAGTTGCTCTACTGTTGGATGGCAGCAGCTCTCCCTCCAGTGTTCAACATGCTGGGTTCATATACTCTCCATGATACAATAATTCTCATAATGTGATTGCTGTCCAGGTGTCCAAACAATAATATTCAGATTCTGTAGGCATCTGGTATCCTTAGCGTTATTTAAACTCTTTGGTTACATTTGAATGGCTGTCAAAACAGCAACCAAAACTCAGGAATCCATTTCTCAGCTAATGGTGACATGTGGAACAGTGTGACCTTCAGCTGGCATCTGTGGCTTTAATTTCTATTCAGCAAAACCCGATCTGTCTTAAAGTGTCCATACATGTTTTTCTCTTCATAACATCTCCCCGCTTCAGAAAATAAAATGAACTAGCAGAATGAAAAGATAGCTACATTTGTTTTCCTCTAATTCTTAATCCCAATTTTATGAAATACCAAAGTGTTAATCTCAGTTATATCATTCATATTAATTCTGTACACCAATACAACACTGGAATAAGTCATAACGCATCTACACTTTTTCCTTTAAATCCATGAAAACACATCTGCTATCACATTGTAGGAGCCACAGCATGTACATTTTGTAAGTTTAAAGTCGGTAAGGTAAGACTCCAATGAAATAGTCTCATATTCTGGTCTTTAAATATTCCAAACAATGCGAGAGATTTGTCGTTGTCCACAACTATCTCCGACAATTTGTTTGTCATATACACATTAAAATATTGTCAGGCCAGTGTGGAACTTAATCATTCTTGTGCAATAAGTAACCTATCGGGGTCTCCATTTTAATTTTATGATTTTATCTTTAAGTTAATAACGTTCAACAATATATTCTGATTCATTTTCTGTGTGTGTGCATGTGTATGTGTGTGTATATATCTCTGTTGTACGTCCATTAGCCTTTCAGGACGGAACACCTCTGCCTGTTCGGGTTTTTCCTGCACTGTCACATCAAACAGGGTGTCAGTTCACTGACCATCAACTCATTTGTCTTTTTCGTTCGTTTTTCCTTCCTGCTGCAACTTATGAAAGTGGGATCTTGTTACTACACAGTCTGGAAAAAATCCTGGGTAATTTTCTTTTAACTCACCAATTCCCTAGTCAGCCTTTGGCTTCTCCACCACAAGGGGTGCCTATCCCATCTCGCCTCCTGTTAAATCGTTCCCAAGAACAAACTGTATTCCAGGAACTGACACTCTGTTACTCACTGTGGTAAACTATTGTGAGCTACTGTTCGCTTTGTAGAGTGTGATCGTCCCTTCTCCCAATTTCTATCCCTCACAGGATGAAATTCTTGCCAGAGGCTGAATTTCATCACATGCCACAATGCATATTTGCCTGCCATTTCTGCCATGCTTCTCACTTATGAATTTTCTATTCATTCCGTGGAATTCTTACTATCTCTGTAAGTAAGTCTTTTAAAATCTCCAACAGATTAATCTTCCTTCAAGTCTCACAGGTCTTATCCATTTTTAAGGCCAGCACCCACCTGTCAAAATGATTGTGGTTAATTCTTTCAATCTCAATGTAAGTCTGACCTGGTTCCTCTCTATTTTTCTGAACTTCTGTCTATATGCTTCCAGTACCAATTCATAACCAATCAAAGTAGCCAATTAGACATATTGATCATCTCTTGATCCCTCATCTGACAGTGCTGCACATCTCTCACCAGCTGTGCCCACCAGCTTAGTCTTAAGTAGCATTACCCACAAATTCACTGGACACGTCATCTGCCTAGTTATTTTTCCAAACGAAATAAAAAAAGGTTTTGACATTTTTCTCACCGACATATGACAAGTTACTAACCTAGTTGTATACATCCCTACGTTCTCCCTTCATCTCCATCCTGTTCATTTAACTTTCTTGTCGATTTCCCAACTTCTGAATTTCAAATCCCCTCTCTCTTTCTTTTTCCTGTCTTTCTCTTTCGTCTCTCTCTGTTTCCGTTCCTTTATTTATCTTCAAACTCCAGGTGCCACATTTGCAATGTAAGTTTTTATAACCCTACTGCAGTTGCCTATTTCTCTGATCCATCAAAGTGCTTAACCAACTCCATTACAATTTCAGCTTCCCTTTTCTCCCTGGTTAAACCCATTTCCAACCTATTGGCTAATTCTAAAAAAAAGTCCTCCTTCTGTCTTTCTGAACTTTCTTTGAAAATTTGGGAACCTGTTTAGTTGATGGTAAATGTTCATCTTGGAGTGCAGTTACTTGTGGTGTTCCACAAGGATCTGTTTTGGAACCATTGCTGTTTGTCATTTTCATAAATGACCTAGAGGAGGGCTTGAAAGCAGGGTGAGAAGTTTGTGGATGACACGAAAGTCGGTGGAGTTGTGGACAGCAAAGAAGGATGTGGAAGGTTACAGCGGGATATAGATAAGTTGCAGAGCTGGACAGAAAGATTGCAAATGGAGTTCAATGTAGCTAAGTGTGAAGTCATTCACTTTGGTAGGAGTAACAAGAAGATGGATTACTGGGCTAATGGTAGGCTACTTGGTAGTGTGGATGAGCAGAGGGATCTTGGTGTCCATGTACACAGATCTCTGAAAGTTGCCAACCAGGTAAATAGTGCTGTGAAGAAGGCATATGGCGTACTGGGCTTTATTGGTAGAGGAATTGAGTTCCGGAGTCCTGAGGTCATGTTGCAGTTGTATAAGACTCTGGTGCGGCCTCATCTGGAGTATTGTGTGCAGTTTTGGTCGCAATACTATAGGAAGGACGTGGAGGCATTGGAACGCGTGCAGAGGAGGTTTACCAGGATGTTGCCTGGCATGGTAGGAAGATTGTATGAGGAAAGGCTGAGGCACTTGGGGCTGTTCTCATTGGAGAAAAGAAGGTTTAGGGGAGATTTGATAGAGGTGTACATGATGATTAGGGGTTTAGATCGGGTTGACAGTGAGAACCTTTTTCCGCTAATGGAGTCAGCTGTTACTAGGGGACACAGCTTTAAATTAAGGGGTGGTAGGTATAGGACAGATGTTAGGGGTAGATTCTTTACTCAGCGGGTTGTGAGTTCATGGAATGCCCTGCCAGTAGCAGTGGTGGACTCTCCCTCTTTATGGTCATTTAAGCGGTCATTGGATAAGCATATGGAGGTTATTGGGCTAGTGTAGGTTAGGTAGGCTTCGGTCGGCGCAACATCGAGGGTCGAAGGGCCTGTACTGCGCTGTATTTTTCTATGTTCTATGTTCTATGTAATGTTAAAAGCCATTTCCCTCACTTTTCGTTTAACCAACCACAAGTTAAAACATTAAACGAATTTTCCCACTGGTTTTATTTGAAGATCAAAGTCACTAATTGCAATGAGTTGGAATTTGCTGGGAGCTGTTGTATCTCAAATCTGTTCAAGTCTGTCCAAATGGCATACGGCAAGGCCCCAAACTGTTATGACATCAATGTCGAACCCCTCTGTTAATTAAAACCACACACCTAGAAAAGCTCACCTCACATCATAATCTGTCAAAACGTGAGCAACAGAGAACTCCTAAATTCCACTAATAAACAAAAAAATAACAATTTATATGTGTGCAAGTTAGCTCACTGAGTATGTTTTCAGAAGTTTCATCACCATGACTAGGTGACATCATCAATGAGAGTATCTGCTGAAGTGCTGGTAGTATCTCCCGCCTCTCTATTTATAGATCTTGGTTTATTAAAGTGGGTGATGTCATTTCCGATTATTTTAACAAGAGAATGTAGACAGAATCTAAATTGATGCGTTTATTGATGGACTTCTGGTTAGAATATCATTCCTCTAAGAAGGTCCTTGCGTGTCTTAGTATGTGTGTGTGCTTTGTCCCAGTCAAAGTGGTGCCCTTCTTTGTCTGTATGTATGGAACATAGTGATAGTGCGTCATGTCTTTTGGTGGCTAGTTGGTGTTCATGTATCCTCGTAACACAACAACAGGACAGTTTCAATGGTGGAAAAGTGGTTTTATACATACTGTTTAATCAATGTGTGTGCAGATAAGTCGCATTTTTCATATGTGCACAACACATTGTAAATTAACAACAGAGACACAGTTAACGAAAAATGATGCATTAAAACATGATTTGATCATCTCAACGTTCCCTCATTTTCTGGGATTCCCAACTCTAATCTCCCATTCTTACCAGGATGTTTGCTCCAAAGTCTTGATTCTGGTGTCCCAACTTATTTCAGTTAATCCCCTTTCTACCGGACTTCAATATGTTGGCCTGCTGAGTTCTTTCCAAAGCCAGTGTCTGTCATATTATTGGAGATATATATTCTGGCATCATACTCAGCATTTGAAATATGACTCTGTTGTACATGCACTGTACAAAGGACCACAGCACACAGGCATTGCCAAAACATTGGGGGATGTTCATCTACTTATTTCAAGAACGTAGTTTTCTCACTTTCCACATCTCCATATCTATATCCTCTCTCTCGTTCTCCCTTTGTATCTAGTTAAGAAACCCACCAATTATTCTTCGTGTCCCATCTCCCAAAACTCCTTCTTTCAGTTTATATCTAACGCTCTCTTCAAGATGTGACATGATTATAATTAAGCAATGTTACTACAAATACATGCTGTCGTAGCTGGCCAGCGTTAATTGGAAGGAAAGCAGAGCAGGATTGACCATGGAGCAGCAATGGGAGGAGGCTCTGGGGATAATTCGGAAGATAATACCAGAAATGCAACCCCAAGAACTTGAAACATACTCATGGGAGAACAAGGCAGCCATGAGTGATAAGGCATCAAACCAAAAGAGAAAACATACAATGTGGTGAATATAATTGGGAATCCAGAGAATTCATTGGCCCTGAAACTACATAACTCTGGCATCACTGACACTACAGAGCTCTTATTCATGGTTAGGGAAAGGAACAGAGGGAAAACATTCACTTTAAACACAGAAGATGGTATTTCTCAAGGAAAAAGATTCAGGTGATTTAAACATTTGAATTAAGATCAGTTAAATGCTTTTGCAGAATGTATCAGATTGGATGCATGACCCGAGGAGATAGACCCTCAGCAGAATTAGAGTTTGAAAATGGAAGTATTGCCCCAACAGAAACCAGGTAAGGTCACTGAGTGCAGGGCTGATGGGTGAATAGGTCTCAATGAGAATTGTGGAACAGGCAGCAGAATTGCATTGCAGGTATTGCAGCTGGAAACTGCGTATTCATGTAGTGCTGTAGACCACAGCAGCTGGAGAAGCAGACATGCATTCAGCCACAACCTGTAACTTTATTCCAGGATAACACCTCAGTCTGTCATTACCATCAACACCATCTATGACTCAGTGACGAGTGTGGGTGAACATGTCAGAGTCAGAATCACATGAACCTTAACCTGATGCTAACACATTAAAGCTACCAGACTTGACCAACAGATCTGAACGAAGCCCTGCAGTCCTGCCACATTCAGTTATAAATGGTGATGGACGATTAAACAAATGACTGGAGGAGAGGGCTCCACAAACATCCCCATCCTAAATAATGGAACAGACCTGCACATCAGTGTAAAAGAGAAGGATGTTTTATCTGCACAATCTTCTGCCAGAAGTGTTGAATCGATGATACACCTTACCATCGTCACGATGCCCTCAAAATCACAGATGCCAGTCTTCAACTAATTTGATTCGTGGCACGTGAGATGAAGAAACAACTGAACAGAGCAGATACGACACAGACAATGGGTCCTGACTCCATTTCTGCAATAGACTGAAGACTTGTGCTGCACAACAAGCCGTGTCCCTGGGGAAGCTTTTTCATTACAGCTCCAACTTTGACATCTCCCTGGCAATGTGGAAAATTACTCAGCTAAGTCCCATCCCCTAAGACAGGAATAATTACAATCTGACCAATTACCACCTCCTCAGTCCCATCACGACCGTCAAATTAGTGGGAGTTATTTTTGGCAGAGGTGTCAAGCAGCACAGAAATAACGTGCTCAGTGTGGTTTCCGACAGGTCCCCATGTGGAGATGGTGCTGTTGTGGAAATGTCACTGGATTATTAAGCCAGACCAGGCTAATGATCTGGCAGCAGGAGGAAGTTAAAGACAATTAATAAAATATTGAGATCTTAAAATCTGGGGTCAGTAACAGTGACCTTGAAGCCAATATGGATTGTAAACAGAATTTCCTTCTCCAATGTACTTTTAGGAAGTGAATCTCCCATGATTTCCTGGTTTGGCCTAAAAGTGACTCCAAAGACCCTGACACGTGATAAACATTTCAATGGTCTCTGAAACGGCCAAGCAAGGCACTCACTTGTATCAAACTACTCAGAGGTCTGAAAGGATGAAACCGGACAGAACATCCGGCCTCAGCAGCAATGTGGGAAAAGGGAATGGGAACACAGTCCTGTCGACCCTGCAGAAACCTCCTTACTAACACCTGAGAGCTTGTGACAGCATTTTACAGAGCTTTTCCACAGACTGCACAGAAACATCGGGAATGGAAAACACATTTGGCCTCCCCATTCTAAGTTCATGGAAAAAAAATCTCCTCAATATACTTACCCCACACGATATACATATCTGTTAATGTGAGTAACCTTGGGAAGCTATAAAATAGGCGGTGCAGTAGTATGTTTGGTTCATCGAGTTGCTAACCAATTCAATATAATTTCCATACCATACTCCTGCTCTCCCACCATCCCTTTACTGTCTCTAAATCCGTATTTATATTCAGTGACTCGGTTTCCAGGTGCGAACGAATTCCCCAGGTTCCCCAGTCAGTGAGTGCAGATATTTATTATCATCTCAATGCAGAGTGACTGCCTGTACCTAATACTGTGGCCCCTTGTTTTAGAAGTCCCAGCCAGGGGAATTATCATCGCTGCTTCCAATCTGACTCACTTTGTCAGAGTTTTGCAAATTTCACTGAGATCTCCACTTATTTTCCTAAACCCCATGGAATACTGGCCCAGTCACCCCAAACTCTGCTCTCACAACAAGCCTGTCATCCCAGAGATCAGTCTGGTCATCCGTCACTGCTCTCCCTCAATGTCAGGTTTTCCTTTATTAGGTAAGGAGACCAAAACTGCACACAATACTGCACAATGTTCGAGATGATATCTTACCAAGGCCCTGTACAGCTGCACTGAGACACCCTTTCTCCTGGACTCACATCCCCCTGAAATGAAGGTCAGGCACCATTTATCTTCCTCACTGCTTTCTGTTTCTGCAATATTGCTTTCAGCGACATATGTACAAGGATATGCAGATCCTTTTCCGTGTTATAGCTCCCCACTTGGTGGGTCTGTGTACACTGGTCAGCGTGTCAATGCCATGCCCAGTATTGACTTCTGGTTACAGAACTCACTGCGCTGCAGGGACCTCAGAGGTTGATGCAGAAGGAAACAACAAAAAGGAGCATATGGCCCTTTGTAAAGCAACGTGTTTCAACCAATCCTTTTCAAATTGTAGGATTCCAGTTTATCATTTCCACCAAAGGGCACACCGTCACCTCTATCCACATTGTTCTCCATCTGTCACGTATTTACCCATTCACTCCATTTGTCTTAGTCTTCTTGGTGATTTTTTACATCCTCCGCACCCACTCACAATCCCACATCCATTAGTGCTATCAGCAGGCTGGGATGTATTGCATCTGATTCCAGCAACCAAATATTTAAAGGACATTGTGAACAGCTGGGCCCCAAACACCGATCTCTGTGATACCTCAGCAACCGTCCTCTGTTAATTTCTATTTCTGTATTTCGTCAATCTGGGTGTCACTGGCTGGGCCAGCATTTATTGCCTGTCCCTAGTTGCTCTTGAGAAGGTGGTGGTGAGCTGCCTTGTTGAACACTGCAGTCCCCCTGCTGTGGTTGACCTCCAATGCCATTAGGGAGAGAATCCCAGAATTCTGACCCAGCGACTGTGAAGGAGCTGTGATATATTTCCAAGTCAGGATGGTGAATGGCTTGGAGGGGAACCTAAAGATGATGGTATTTCCATACATCTGGAGCCCTTGTCCTTCTAGATAGAAGTGGTCATGAATTGGGAAGATGGTTTCTGAGGATCTTTGGTGAATCATTTCATTGCAGCATGTGGATAGTAAAACACTGCTGCTGCTGCGCTTTGATGGTGGAGCATTGTGGGTGAAGGGCCAGTCAAACTGGCTGCTTTGTCCTGGATGGTATAAAGCTTCTGGAGTGTTGTTGGAGCTGCACTCATCCAGGCAAACTGGGAGTCTTCTGTCACACTTCTGACCTATATTGTATTGACATGCATTGTAGATGATGGACAGAATTTTGGAAGTCAGGATGTGAGTTACTCGCCGCAGCATTCCTAGCTTCAGACTTGCTCTTATAGTTACAGTGTTCATGTGGGGAGACCAGTGAGGTTCTGAGCAATGATTACCCACCAGGACTTTGATACTGGGGGATTCAGTGATAGTAACACCATTGAATGCCAAGGGGCAGGTTAGATTGTATTTTATTGGTGATGGTCATGGTCTGGCATTCGTGTGGGCTGAACATTACTTGCCACTTGTCAGCCTGGATACTGTCCATTTCTTGTCGTGTTTGAACATGGACTGCTTCAGTATCTGAGGAGCCACAAATGTTGCAGAACATTGTACAATCATTGGCGAACATCCCCACTTCTGACCTTAACATGGAGGGAAGGTCATTGATGAAGCAGCCCTGAAGAAGTTTCTGTTCACTGCTCGAGGGACTCCTACAGACATGGAGCTGAGTTGACTGACCTTCATCAACCACGACCATCTTCCTACGTGTCAGGTATGATTCTAAGCAGCGGGCTGTTTGCCTCTGATACTCATTGATTCCAGTGTTGCTAAGGCCCCTTGATATCACACTTGGTCGAAGGCAGCCTTGATTTAAAGGGCTGTCACTCTCACCCCACCTCTGTAATTCAGCTCTTTTGTCCATGTTTGAATCAAGGTAATGAGATCCGGAGCTGAGTGGTCCTGGGGGAGCCCAACCTGGTCATCATTGACCAGGGTATTGCTGAGCAGGTTGCTGCTTAAAAGCACTGAGACCTTCCACCACTTTACTGATGATCGAGAGTAGGCTGATGGAGTTGTAATTGGCCAGATTGGATTTGTTCTGCTTTTTATATACAGGAGATACTTGGGGTAATTTTCCACATAATCAGGAAAAGCCATTGTAACTGTATTGAAAGAGTTTGTTTAGGGGAGTGGCAAGGTATGGAGCACAAGTTTTCGGTACAATTGCCAGAATGCTGTCAGAGTATGGACCCTTTGAGTATTCAGTATCTCCAACTCGAATTGGTTGATGACTTGTAACTGAATCGCTGAGGATCACTGGAGGAGGCTGAAATGGATCATCCACTCAACATTTCTGACTGAAGGTTGTTACGAATGCATCAGCCTTATCTTATACACTGAAGTGCTGGGCTCTTCCATCATGGAGGAAGGGGTTATTTGTGAAACCTCTTCCACCAGTGAATTGTTTAATTTTCTCCAACGTTTCTCGACTAGATGTGGAAGGACTGCAGAGCTTAGATCTGATCCTTTGCTTATGGGATCACTTAGCTCTGTCTATCACTTACTGCTTATGCTGTTTGGTGCACACAAGTAGTCCTGTTTGGTGGCTTCACCAGGCTGACACTTCATTGTCAGGTTTGCCTGGTGCTGCTCCTGCCATCCTGCATATCCATTGAACCAATGTTGATCCTCTGGATTGATGGTAATTGTTGCGAGGGGGATATGCCAGGTCATGAGGTTGTGTGGTTGTACAATTCTGCTCCTATAGATGAACCACAGCACCTTATGGACACCCAGACTTGAACTGTTAGATCTGTTCGAAGTCTGCCCTATTTCGCACTGTGATAGTACCACCCAAAATGGTGAATGTTATTCTCAATATGCAGGTGTGACTTTGTCTTCACAATGACTATGCGGTGGTCACTCTTACCGATACTGTCATGGACAGATACTTCTGCAATTGGCAGATTAGTAAGGCTGTGGTCAAGTGTATATTTTCCTCTTGTTGGTTCCTTCACTGCCTGCCGCAGAACCACTCTAGCAGTTATATCCTTGAGGACCCAGCCTTCTCGATCAATAATGCTGTAGCTGAGATACTGTTGGTGGTGAACATTGAAATACCCCACCCAGAATGCTACCCTCAGTGCTTCCTCCAAGTGTTGGTCAGCATGGAGGAGTACTGATACATCAGTTGAGAGACGCTGGTACTTGGTAATCAGCAGGAGGTTTCCTTTCCCAAATGCAAACTAATGCCATGGGATACGGAGTCACTGTTGAGGGCTCCAAGAGCAATTCCCTTCTAACTGCATCCCACTGTGCCGCCACCTCTGCTGTGTCCATCCTGCTGATGAGACAGAACATATCCGGGGAAGGTGATGGGGTGTCTAGGTCATAGTCATACTCACAGAATCATACCTTACAGACAATGTCAGGCTGTTGCTTGATGAGTCTGTTTATTTCTATTCACTGTTTACTGCCAGCTGTCCCATTCTCAAGACATGTCCATATATTAGCCCCAATCCACTCAGATTTGATATTGCAAATTGGGCTTGGAGCTTTACCAACATTTTCCTAAAAATCAAAATGTTTTACATCCATTACTGCTCTTTCATTTGTCAGCCAGTCTGCTTCTCAAACATAATTCCCATTTCATAAATCTATGTTAGTGTTGTCTATGACTATTACATTCAGTCACAATAATTTCTGCTAAACCATTTACTTACTATGTTCTATGTTCCACGTACTCTATCATTTTCCCACACCAGACTTGGTTTTCCTTATATTGTTAGAAAGTTCTGTGAAGACAGAACTGAAGTAGTGGCTTCATAGTTCTGCCATTTCCCTGTTCCCCATTCTCCATTCTCTGGTTCTAAACTGCAAGGAAACTACACTTGTTTTCTCATATTTCTCACATTGACATAATTTAACAAGCTATTACAGTTCACACTTATAACCCTTATGAATATAACTCTTCAGAAACCCATCAATTCCTGCCTTAAAATGCTCCAATAATTGACATTCCACATGGTACACTCACGGGAGCAAAGACTCTGTGCCGACAGAAGTACAGCACGATCTATATTAGTCCCACTGTCTACAGCAGTCCCATAGCCTGGAATGTTAAAACACTTCCAAGTGCTTGCCCAAGTACTTTTTAACGATTGTGAGGTTACTCGTGATAATTCCCCTCTCGGGAAGTAATCCCAGAAGCCCACACCTCGAGGTGAAAAAATGTTTAAATCATCTCTGAACCTCAAACTTTTCACTATAAAAGTGTGCTCCTTTGTTCTTGACCCTCTGACTAAAAGGAACAGCTGCTGTCTATCCCCCCTGTCCGTGTCGCTTATAATCTTATCCTTCTGAATCACTGACCCCTCAGCTTTCTCTGCTCCAAAGTAAACAACCCGAGCTTATCCAGCCTCTCTCCATAGCTGATATGCTCCATCCCAGGGAACATCCTGGTGAATCACCTCTGCACCCTCTCCAGTACAATCACATCCTTCCTGGAATGTGGCTCCCAGAGCTACATATAGTATTCCATTTTGGCCGAACCAAAGCCCTGTATAGGTCTTATATCTCCACCCTGATTAGGAAACACAATACTCAAGGTCCAATTCTTAACTAGTCCATTAACCTGCCCAGCAGAAAGTGAGGACTGCAGATGCTGGAGATCAGTGCTTAAAAAATGTGTTGCTGGAAAAGCGCAGCAGGTCAGGTAGCATCAAAGGAGCAGGAGAATCGTTGTTTCGAGCATAAGCCCTTCTTCACGAATATTTCCGAAACGTCAATTCTCCTGCTCCTTTGATGCTGCCTGGCCTGTTGCGCTTTTCCAGCAACACATTTTTAAGCATTAACCTGTCCAGTCACATTCAGGGATGTGTGGAGAAGCACAATCTGAGCTTCCCAGTGTGCTGCCATTCATTGAGTCCTCCACTGCCTGGTTCCTTCTCCCAATGTGCATCACCTCATATTTATCAAGGTTACATTGTATCTGTTATTGATCTGCCCATCTGACCATTTCATCTGCATCTTCCTGTAACTTAAGGCCTTCCTGCTCACTGCAAACCAACCGGTCAATCTTTATGTCAAATGTACACTTACTTATCACACCTCCCTGCCTCTCCACCTTGCCCCCCCCACATTCACATTTGTTTTTGTTATGAATAACACAAACAATAAGGGACACATCACTAATCCCTGTGGTACACCAGGGGACACTGGTCTCCAGTCACACAAACAGCCTTCTCTCTCTACCCTCTGCCTCCTGCCACTAAGACAATTTTCGTTGTAACTTGTCAAGTTATCATTTATATTCTGAGATTTTACGTTATTTTTCAGTTTCCCAGCTGGAAATTTGTCAAAGGTTTCCCTACAAAGCTAAACAACCGACCTCCTCAAGCTAATTGAATCAAATCAATTAGATGCCACTTCCTTCTGATAAAGTCATGATGATTATCCCTGATCAGACCTTTCGACTCTTATTGGAGTTCAATTTTCTCCTTCTCTATTTTCTCCAGTGGTTTCCTTAACAGTGACCTAATACCCGCTCGTCTATTGTTCCCTGGTCTATCTCTCCCACCCGAACTGTGAAGTGGAATCGTGTTAGCAGTTCTCCAGTTCTCTGGCACCTCCTCTATGGTCAGATCCTAATTAAAATATTCAGACAGGGTCTTTCCTCCATTCACCCCAACAGCCGCCTGTGATACAACTCATTCAGACATGGAGTTAGGTCCAAATTTATACAGAACAAAGCCTCAAATACTTTCTCGTATTTTACATCAATCTGTTCAAGAGTTTCCCCATCCATCTCCTTGAATTCTGTACTTGTCTTCTCCGTCTCTAAAGTAAAATAGATGTGAAGGTCTCATGTAACAGTCCATCAATGTTCTCCAGCTTGACACACAGATTGCCCCTTTGGTTTCTAATGGACACTAACTGTTTGCTGATTATTCTGCTCTACTTGTCCGTGTAGAATCTCGTGGGATTCTCCCAGATCTCGCCTACTTGTACTTCTCCATGTCCCTGTTATTCAGTCCCCTCTGTGTTTCTAAGTTTCACTGCAACCACCTCTCATGTTTCAAAACTCGAGATCACAGGGTGAGTTTCCACATCAGAAAATCTTGCCGTTTTAGGGATGAATCTGAATAATACCTTTTGCAGTTCCTCTGTAGTCAATATCTTATTTCTTAGATTGGGACTCCGAACAATACAAAATACTCTCATGAACACTCGATACAACTGGTGCATGACGTCTTCTATATTCCAATTACAATCACCTGAATGTAAAACTAATTTTTTTCTTTGCTATTTTCATATGTTCTTCCTCATACCTCTCGCTTTAACCTTTCTTATGAGCTTACTTTGTGAGTTTTTAAAAAAATCTCATGAATATTCAACTCTACGTTATCCATTGGTTCTTCATTGTCTATGTCCACAAGAATCATCTTCAAACCATTCCAAAGAAAATGTTTGCCACTTCTGGTTTTCCTTTCATCGGTATATTCTCACACTCCCAAGTTATGTTATTACCTTCTACATATGTAGTCGCATGTTCTTTGTAATCGAGTCCAACAAACACCCGACTGCGGATGACAAGATGACTGCTCTGTAGTTCACTCCTCTCCATCTTCATCCTTTCTTAAACTGTTGGATAATATTTGTAACCTTTGCCTTATACAGATTGGCTAAATGACTTTCGAGAATGTGTCGGAAGGTTAAGTAAAAATCCGCGATGCAATCAACATGTCTATTGTTGCTTCCTCATAAATCCTTGTGTGAAATACATCTGGTCTGTCAGATTTAGAAATATTCAATCCAGCTTTCTTTTCAAAGATGAACGCAACATTGATAAGAATAATCTTAGACTTTACTTACACAAGTCCCATGGTCACTTGGTATTTCTGGAAGAATTTCTGGACATTCTCCCAATGAAGATAGACGCAAATAAACTGTTTCTTTTCCCTGAGATTTCTCTGTTCTCTGCAATAAACTATCCTGAATGCACACCAACTGTTCCACATTTGACCTTATTTTTATTTTTTTAATACCTTGATAGATGCTTTTTAGCAGTTTTTATGTTTTTCTTTCGTCTGCATGATTTTCTCTTTTCGATTTTCTTCTCAGTTTCATTGGTCATTCTTTGCTGGGTCCTACATTTCTCTGAATCCACGGGATTACTACAACTTGGCATTTTTCTAAGCTGCTTCCTTTCATCTAATAGGTAGGTGAAGGTGGGGTTGAAAGTGATACTCGGAGAGGAGGGTGGACCAGATTGATAGCAAGGAAGGTGGACGCATAGGAATGTACAAAAGGGCGGTGTTGATTGGAGGGTTGGAGTGGGATAGGGTGGGGTTAGGGGAAATGGGGAAATCCACTATGATCCCTGTGTTTGGAGGGTCCCAAGGCAGAAGAGGAGGCTTTCTTCCTGCAGGCTTCTGGTGGCTCGGGTTTGGCGATGGAGCAGCTCCAGGCCCCTCATGTCCTTCATGAGTGGGAATGGGAGTTAAAGTGCTCAGCCACAAGGCGATGGAATTGTTCAATGAGGCTGTCCCAGAGATGTTCTCTGAAATGTTCCACAAGTTGACCTTCTGCCTCGCCAATGTAGAGAAGAACACATTGGGTTCAATGGATGCAGTAGATGAGGCGGTCTGTCTCCCTTCATCACCTATCACATTCAACCCTACCTTCACCTACCTACCGCAATCCCTGCTAACCTCCCCCCTGCAGCACCCCCTTCTCATTTATCCCTCAGCCACCTTGGCCCATAAGCTTCATTCCTGATGAAGGGCTTATACCCCAAACATCGATTTATCTGCTCTTAGTATGCTGCCTGGCTGTGCTTTTCCATCACCACACTCTTCGCCTCTGATCTCCAGCATCTGTAGTCCCGACTTTCTCCTCACACCTTGATGGCTTGCATGACTCATATTTATAACAGTTACTTCAAATAAAACAAAAACTGTCGTGTACTCAAACAGCATAAAAGAAAACCAGTACATTGTGGGCACTGTTCCCAAAATGTCCTTTCCTTCAAATATTTCAATTAGCTCTTCTGATCACTCAACACCAATTCCTAAATCACCTGATCTCGAGCTCAGTGCTTAACATAATGCTCATGTAAACCATCTCACACGTGGTCTTGAAATCCATTTTTCCCAGCATTAGCATTCAATTGGGTTAACAGAGTTTAGATATAACTTAAACAGTACATTATCACTGCAGTAGCCACGAATGTGTATATCTCATTTCCTGTTATATAACATACCCAACATTTGTATTGCAGCTTCCACTTTGATATATAACTCCTATCAATGTTTGCTCCTCCTTGCTATTTTTTAAATCTCCACCTTACTAGATTCTGTGGAATCTGAGCGATGTGGGCTCTGGGGAGATTGATGGTAGAGATCATCTCGCCACATCATTTATGATCTTCTCAAACTTTAATTACTCCAGATCTCCCGTTAGGCTGATGGCGTAGAGAAGGGCAATGATCTTCCAACAATGCTCTGTATTCCCTCAGAGAGCTGAGACTGCTCTAACCTGGGTGGGAACCTTCCAACAAGCCGGTAAGGCTTTGCTGCTGCTGTACAGGCTCTTAGTGAGATCACATCTAGAGTAGTGTGTACAGATTTAATCTCTTCAATGAAGAAAGGATGTTGTTATATTGGAAGCAGCTCAGAGATGGTTCCCTTAACTGATTCCTGCAATGAAGGCGCGAACTTATAATGAAATGATGATCAGGTTGACCTAGTAGCCATTGGAGTTTACAAAGATTAAAGATGATCTTATTTGAACATAAATGGCAGAAGGAGTGAACGAGTGAAGTGAATTACACAGATAGTGGAAGAATCCGTTCCGTTCTCCAGCCTGTTACACAGGAACAACAGGAGGATATTCAGACCTTCGACCCTGTTACACCAAAACAGGATGAGGCTATTCAGCCCCTGGAGCCTGATATACATTTAGAGAAGGAGGCCAATCAGCCAGTCGAGCCTATAACAGCAGGCCATGCTGCACCAGTATCCTGTTAAACAGCAACAGGATCAGTCCATTCAGCCTTCTCAAGTCTGTAACATAGGAACTGGAAGAGGTCACACAGTGACTGGAGATTGTTACACTGGGATAACAGGAAGCCATTCAGACCCACCGAGCCTATTGCAAGGGAATTGGATAAGGATTAAAAACTATCTGACACTTCTTTCATGAGAAAGGAAGAGGCAATTTAGACATGTGTCTGTTGTGTGGGAAGAAGAGAAGACCAATCAATCCCTCGGTCCCATCTCCGGGATACATGAGGAGACCGTTCAGTATTTCCACCTGTTATAGAGAAGTATGAGAAGACCCATCAGCCCCTCAAAATGTTACACAGCAACAGTAAGATTCCATAATCTCCCAGTCCTCTAAAGCATCAACAGGAGGATGTCATTCTGGCCTTGGAGATGGCAACATGGGAACACCAGAAAGACGTCAGCCCATCGAGTGTGTACACCAGCAGGTGATGAGTCCATTCACCCACACGTGGCTCTTACACAGCATTTGGACCAAATCTCTTAAAAACGTGTGCCTTTTAAACAGGAATTCAAAGAAAACGTAAAGCTTTTCGAAAGGGAAGAACTTGTAATAATGGTATACATTAGGGACGAAAGTGTAACAATAAACTATTGTAATTTAAGGCAAATTGTTAGAGTCCATTGTTCAGGACATTTGCAAAATTAAACCACAATCCATCAGAGGCAACATGGTTTTACGAAGACTAAACCGTGTCTGAATTGTTTGCTTGAGTTATTTGAAGATATCACAAACAAGGTGGGTCGTGGGAATCCTGGAGATGGAACATATCTGGCCTTCCTGAAGGCATTGGATGTGTCGCTTCTCCAAAGAGTAAGTGGTAAGATCAGACAACATGGGTTTAGGAGTAATTTATTAGCTTGGATGGAGGATTGGTGAACCAACAAAATGGAGTCAGATGGAATAAATATATAATTTGCTTTTGGCAAGTGCAATTTGTGGGGTGACATTGATTTCAGTACTCATGCCTCAACCATTTGCGATCGATGGAATGACTATACTCTGTTGATGGGATCGAAAATACGATGCCACATTTTCAGGTGACACTAACATCGGTGGGAAATTACTTCGGAATGATGGTGCAAGAGGTTTTAAATCTATATGGATAGGTTGGGTGAATGGGCCAACATTTAGCAAGGTAAATTAAAGTGAAGAAATATGGGGCTTTTAGGGTGTGTGTTTGCTCGCTGATCTGTGGGTTTGATATCCAGACGTTTCGTTACCTGGCAAGGTAACATCATCAGTGGCGATCTCCAGGTGAAGCGAAGCTGTTGTCTCCTGCTTTCTATTTATATCTTTCTCCTGGATGGGGTTCCTGGGGTTTGTGGTGATGTCATTTCCTGTTCGTTTTCTGAGAGATTGATAGATGGCATCTAAGTCTATATGTTTGTTTCTGGCGTTGTGTTTGGAGTGCCACCACAAAGAAAAGCCACCATTTCGACTGGGACAACACATCTATCCTGGGACAGGCTAAGCAAAGACATGCCAGAGAATTCCAAGAGGCCTGGCACTCCAACCACAACGACATAAACAAACACATAGATCTTGATGCCCTCTATCAACTCCTCAGAAAACGAACCGGAAATGACATTACCACAAACCCCAGGAACCCCATCCAGGAGAAAGATATAAATAGAAAGCAGGAGACAACAGCTTTGCTTCACTTGGAGGTCGCCACCATTGATGTTATCTAGCCAGGTAATGAAACGTCTGGATATCAAACCTACAGCTCAGCGAGCAAACCAACATCCTAAATCTCAACCTGAGCTACAAACCTTCACAAACCTTGCAAAAACCATGGGCGCAACACACTACAACTTGCGCGTAGATGGGAAAGGAATGCCATCCGAGAGAGTTCCACTCGCAAACAACTGTACTTCCTGCATGAATGTTTAAGAAAACAACTACTCCCAAAAGGTCTGCAATATAAACGCCGATAAAAACACCTCAAGCCAAAAGTGTTACAGAACAAAACGGCCGCAGAATGCTCCGAGAATTAATCAATGACGCCAACCACAGACTCTGAAAATACAAACGGGAAATTGCGCGCCAAAAGCCGTTATTCAAACAAGCAACAAACCAAGTATGGTCAGACGTGATAGAACAAGCCATCAACACCAAACACCGACAAAGACAGATAAAGAAAAATCGGGACGTGAAGAAAAAACTGGACAAACTCACAAAAAAAAACACAAAACCAATAACACAGGGGCATGGATAAAGAACTTATCAGACCGGACCCTATCAGACACAGAAAAAGCGCTACTAGTCAAAGGATTAAATTTCAATTACCGAGACGCTGACAAGAAGGAATTACTTGCGGCATTAGAAACCACATTGAAGGACAACAATCTCATGGAAGAAACACAACAAACGATCAGACAGACAGTTGCACCTATTCTCAGCCGAAAGAGGGAAGGAAACAAACTGACCACACAAGAAAAGAAAGCCCTAGAAAACCGCAAAAAAGACAAAGATATCATTATATTACCTGAAGACAAAGGTCGCTCACAGTCATCCTGAACAGAAGGGACTACATAGAAAAAGCTAATGCACTACTCGCAGGCACCAACACCCACCAACAGGTGGCGCTTGACCCGACCACACAACTAGGAAACAAAATTACTTATCTCCTAAGAAAATTACACAATTCCGGACAATTAAACAAGACAGAATTCCAGAAAATGAAACCCGATGGGACCAATACCCCACAATTCTAGGGAGTACCAAGAATCCATTAACCAGGAGGCCCCCTCAGACCTATAGTCGCACTACCCAGAACACCAATTTACAGACTAGCCAAAGAACTACACGCAAGACTAAAATACCTAGTAGAAGATTCACAACACTCCATCCACTCCACCCAGAAAGTCCTAAAAATCATCAAAAACGCCAACATAGAAGAAGACGAAGCAATGATCTTATTCGACATAACAGCACTCTACACCTCCTTTAACATCGACCTGGCAACGGAAACACTTACCACACTTTTAGAAGAGACCATCACACACACCAACCGCCATCAATCACATTACCAATGAAAATATCATGAAGTTAATGGACCTGTGCCTCACC
Organism: Hemiscyllium ocellatum; assembly: GCF_020745735.1. Lineage (NCBI taxonomy): Eukaryota > Metazoa > Chordata > Chondrichthyes > Orectolobiformes > Hemiscylliidae > Hemiscyllium > Hemiscyllium ocellatum. The sequence goes on from NW_026867819.1 coordinate 36,198, forward strand.
ACCCACTTCACCTTCAAAAACATAGTCTACAAGCAAACCAACAACACACCCATGGAATCTCCACTTGATCAGGATTCATAGTAGAAGCGGTAATGCATGGACTAGAACAAACAGCCCTACCAATCATCAAACCAAAGATCTGGATTCGCTACATAGATAACACTTTTGGCATCACAAAATGAAACAAGATAGAAGAGACATTTAACATCATCAACAACACTCTCAGACATAAAGTTCACCAAGGAGGAAGAAACCGACAACAAACTCGCATTCCTGGACGTCACAGTCGAAAGAAAGGACAATGAAGAACTACAAACCTGCATATAGAGAAAACCGACAAACACTGACCAAATACTTAACTACACCAGCAATCATCCCAACACACACAAACGAAGCTGTATCAGGACACTACTCCAACGAGCCACCAGACACTGTAGCTCAGACGAGATACGCAAAACAGCGGAGAACCACCTATACGAAGTATTCAAGACGAACAGATCCTCAAGAAATACAGTGCGCAGATTCCTCAAGGACAAACCACGACAATCAGACCAAACACAGCCAGAAACCCTAACCACCTTACCATACATCAAAGAAGTTTCAGAAATGACAGCCAGACTACTGAGACTCCTCGGAATCCTAGTAGCACACAAACCCACCAACACTCTAAAACAAAAACTAACAAACTTAAAAGACACAGTACAACCCATGGACAAAACCAATGACATCTACAAAATTCCTTGCAAGGAGTACCATAAACACTACGTAGGACAAACAGGAAGAAAGTTAACCACCAGGATCCACGAAAACCAGCTAGCCACAAAATGACACGACCCTCTCTCCCTCGTAGCCCTACACACGGATGAAAAAATCCATCATGTTGACTGGGACAACACATCTATCCTGGGACAGGCTAAGCAAAGGCATGCAAGAGAATTCCTAAAGGCCTGGCACTCCAACCACAACGCCATAAACAACACATAGATCTAGATGCCATCAATCAACTCCTCAGAAAATGAACCGGAATTGACATCACCACAAACCCCAGAAACACATCTTGGAGAAAGATCTAAATATAAAGCAAGAGACAACAGCTTCGCTTCACTTGGAGGTCGCCAATGATGATGTTACCTAGCCAGGTAACGAAATGTCTGGATATCAAAACTACAGCTCAAGGAGCAAACATACACCCCAAATCTCAACCTGAGCTACAAACCTTCACAAACCTTGAGAAAAAAAAATGGTGCTATTCACGTTGGCCAGTATTAATGGAGAGACAAATTATTATCTAAATGGCGAGAAAGTTCAAAGTGCTTAGGTGCAAAGGGATCTGGATGTCTGCTTGCATATCACAGAAAACCTGCATATGGGACATACCAGGAAGTGAACAACCGCTTATCACACCCCATATCATTATTTCTGAGCTACACAATGCCAGCATTCGATATACTAGGGAGCCAAAACCCAAGGCCAGGGAAAGATACAAAGGGACAGAGAGATTCACATTAAGGACTGAAACAGACAGTTAATTAACTGAAAAGATGTTGTGGAAATATGGGGAAAGAGTCAGGGCAGTGGGACTAACTGGAGAAGTGAGATCTTCGTGAGTAAAATTACAAGAATGAGAACATTCAATAAAGGCATTGCCAGATCAGCTGAAATGGTTTGTTACATCAAAATCTGAATCTGCTTCACAGAACACCACAAACAACATTAACTGGGTCAAGATGACAGCCCCGTATGGAGAGCTGTGCAGATCATGCTCGCGTGTTGCTCAGTAAACTGCACTATCTGCCCAGTATGAGAGTATTGCAAACTTTACTATCATATGCTAACTATATTCACTTCAGTTTACTGCCTACAGTGGGAAGGTTTGCTCTCTCTGCTTGTATGTGTGTGTGTGTTCATCGAGAGAGAGAGAGAGAGAGAGAGAGAGAGTGCATGTGTGCCCGTGATTGACGTGGTTAAATGAGAAACTCATTGTCTGAGAAAGAACGCACATGAAGAAAACAATTTTAAATACGAACAACTGGCAGGCTTTTTATTAATCAACAGAGAGAACGAGGGAAGTTTCATGGACAGATACGGTAAAGTGTTTGAGAATGTTAAAATAAAGGCATTGCCAGACACAACAGCAATATACGTCAGCGTGCATGAATGACAGATGGGTGGGAGTTTGGTGTGAGTTTGAATCAGATTTGTTTGGGCAGGTTTGAAGCCGGGAGCATCAGCAGCAGATTCTTGCCTTCATTGAGACTGTATTTCATACCTCATGATTCAAACAGCAGATGGAATAAACCAGTGCGACATATTCTGGAGTGATGAGTATTTCAAGTTAGAAATGGTCAAGGAATGGTGTCAAGAATCAGCTCAGTGTCAAAGGGATCTCCCACTTTTGTGACATGTCTGCTTCTGCTGCAGATATTGTCCAGGGATGGGATGGAAACAGTAGAGGAAGTGGAGTTTGTAACCAGAACAGTAGACAATGACCTCCATGCTCTTAACAGCAAAGGCAATGATATAATGAATTGTGGTTCTCCCCTGAAACAGAATAGGTCAACATAGATACAAGGAGTAACACTGCCAGAGCAGAGAGCGTGACAGTAATTGAACACCTTCATTGATGTCAGTTAGTAGTGGTCTGTAAAGTGAATATCTGGATTGAGAGATTCCACAGGAACAATAATTTTGGCAAGATGTGTAGACTATATGAAATAACAGTAATACAGTCATAACTGGTTCAAAGAAAACAAAATCTGGACAGTGACACTCACCAGGAACGCCAACGATAGCCAGGAAGGGATAATAGAAGTATTGAATAATGAGAAGAGCGTAATAGATCCGTAATGATAATGACGACCAATCAAATGCAGAAAGATACCAAACATAAACGGATAAACTCCTGTCTATTGTTGAAATATTCCTGTCAAATGTTCTCAGATTCTGACCCATTGTTGGAATATTCCAGTCTAATATTCCCAGATTCTGATCCATTGTTGGAATATTCCAGTCTAATGTTCTCAAATTCTGATCCATTGTTGGAACATTCCCGTCAAATGTTCTCAGAGTCTGATCTCTCCTCCCCCACTCTCTGGATCTGCTGATCCCCAGCAGTGCTGTCGGTGATGCTCCCACTCATGTTATGGATTGACTCATTGTATGGAGGCCATTTATCATTAAAAGATGGAAGCTCTCCACTGAGATAATTAGAATCCACGGAGGTTGCATTAATCACAGTCACTGAACAAACAGACTCAGTTAACCAGTTCCATACATCACTTTTCATTTACTGGTTTTGAATGGAATAGTTGAGGTTTGCTGAGGGATGGACCACAAATCTTTCAAACTTCTTAATCTTTTTTTCCTTGTATATGAGAATATTAACAGACCACGGCAGCAACCTATATTTGTTCCACTCTGTTTATGAATAGAGGCAGTTATATAAAAAAAAACAAATGGGCTGCATAAAAAGAAGTCGGTTGGGCAAGTTTCTAGATACCTGAACACAAAGTGCGGTACTTATTGACCAGTGTGAGGCTACTCATGGTTTTAATGCCCTGTTATCAAATCCTTTCGTAACCTTGAGAAAGAGCATTGAGACTGCTGCTCAGGAACTGGCCAAAACAATTCTGTTCCTATGGACCTCTAACAGACGGATAAGAGAGGGCCATTCAGCCCATATTAGTCTGTTGCTACTTGAAAAGGTGGAAAACTGGAATATTGGCACATTTTGCCAACATAATCGTTCAAAACAAAGGGATGTGTCACTGCAGCTGTATGAGGTGTTACTGAGAGGGCACCTGGAGTACATTGTGTTCTCTGTGTTTCTGTAACTGAGAATGGATGGACCACCATTAGATACAGTTTACCGGCAGCGCGTAATCCACGGGTTGCTGTGTCATTTGATGTCTCGGGTCTGTTACACAGGGAAAGGAGAATGCCATGAAATCTCTTGAGTCTATTTCTGAGGGACAGGAAGAGGTCATTCAGCCTCTCCAGTCTATTACAGAGGGGCAGGAGGAGCCAATTCAGCCTCTCGAACCTGTTCCAGAGGGGCAGGAAGTGTTTATTTAACTTTCAAATCTGTTACACATAAATATAAGTTTCAAACTAGTTGTGGAACAGGAATGATCTGGTGTAAACATTAAAGTTCCTACTGTGAATAAGGTCAATTTTGAAAGTGTTAGGTGAGCCCTGTGAAAGGCTGATTAGGATACCCTATTTGCAGGTAAAGGGATGGTTGGAAAATGCAAGGAGATTAAAACTTGGTGTCAGAGAGTCCAGTGCCATCGTGTGCCTATTAGTGAAATGGGCAGGGCTGGTGGGTGCAGGGAGTGCTGGATGGCTAGATATATTGATGCTCTGGTCAAGTTAAGGAAAGTGGTATATGTCAGGTAAACAGGGCTGAGATCAAGTGAGTCCCGAGGCGGGTATAAGGGAAGTAAGTGTATAGTCAATGGGGAACTCCAGCCAGAAAAAAAAATGGATATGAGATGGCTTTAGAAATAGGGTTAACGAGGCATTGAAGCAACAGTAACGTCCTTTAATGGCAAAATATTAACTAGGGAGAGAATAGGGCACCTTACAGGTCAGTAAGGCTACCTATGTGCGTAACCATAGGAGATGGGAGGGTCACTAAACAAGTATTTCTCCTCAGTATTTGATGTAGAGGAGATTACAACAGTGAGAGAAGGAAGAAATATATTTTAAATAGTATCTATATTACAAGGAGATATCGGACATTTTAAAACATACAAAGGTGAACAAATCCCTGGGATCTGATCAGTTGTATCCCCGAAGTTTGTGGGAAGCTCGGAAAGAGTTTGTTCACCCTTTTGCTGATATATCTGTATTATTGATTTACACTGGTGAGGTGTCAAAAGACTGGAGGGCTGCTAACATAGTGTCATTATTTAAGAAAGTAAGGAAAATACAGCTAACTATAGATTGGTGAGTCTGACGTCAATGGGGACTAAATTGTTGGCGGGGGGTGGGGTGGGGGTGTTGAGGGAAAAGATGTATATGCATTTGGAAAGACAAGGACTGAAGAGAGCTTTGTACATTTGGGACCACGTCTCACTGACTGGGTGGAATTTTTTGAGGAAGTGAAGAAGATGATTGATGATGGCAGGACAGTGGATGTTATCTTTATGCAATTCAGTAAGAAAACCAAAATGTTCTACATGGTAGACTAGTTATCAAGGTTAGACTGCCGGGAATCCTGGAGAGCTCGTCATTTAGGCCCAACTTTTTCTTGAGTATTGGAGATAGGGCGTGACAGTGGACATTTGTTCATTGAATTTGGAGACCTGTGACTAGTGGCGTGCCACAAAGATCAATAGTGAATCTTTTGTTGCTTATGCAAATCATTTGTACTTGCGTAAGTGAAGTATGGTCAGTAAGTTTGTAGATAATTCCAAATTTGGTGGTAACGTCGACAGTGAAGAATAATGTCTCAGAATATAATGAGACGTTGATTAGGTGAGCTGAGGAGTGGCAGATGGAGTTTATTTTAGATAAATGTGAGGTGTTGCATTTTGGCAAGAAATATCAGAGGATGAAATATAGGTAGGGTCCTGTTGAAAGTTGCCAATCAAGGATAACTCCATAGAAATTATGGAATCCCTACAGTGAGGAAGCAGGCTATTCTACCCATCGAGTCCACACCGATCCTCTCAACAGTCTCCCACTGGACAAACCCCTATCCTATCCCTCTGAGCCAGCATTTCCCATCGCTAAGCCACCTCGCCCACACATCCCTGGCTACCATGCACAATTTAGGATGGTCAATCTACCCTTACCTGTATATCTTTATACTGTCAGAGGAAAACATAGTACCCGGAGGAAACTCACACAGACACGGGGAAAATGTACAAACACCACACAGACAGTCATTCACGGATGGAATTAAACCCAGATCGCTGTCCTGTGAGGCACCTTATGGTGCAGGTTTTCAGTTCCTTGAAAGTGCCGTAATAGGTAGACAACATAGTGAAGAAGGCACTTGGTGATCTTCCCTTTATTGGTGTGTGCTTTGACTCTAAGCATTTGCATGACGTGTTGGATCTGTACAGGATATTTGGCCACTTTTGTAATATTGCCTTTAATTCTGGTCTCCCTGCTGTCGGGGAGATATTGTCAACCTTGAAAGGGTGCAGAAGAGATTTAAAAGAATGTTGCAGGTGTTGGAGGGTTACAGTTACAGGGAGAGTTTGAATAGGCTGGGGCTGTTTTCAAGTATTGAGCCTGAGGGGTGACGTTAAAGAGGTTTATAAAATCATGAGGGTCATAGATAAGGTAAACAGTCAATGTGTTTTCACAGGATAGACGAGTCCAAATATAGATAACAAAGGTTTAAGGTGAGAGGAGAAAGATTTAAAAAGGGACGCTAAAACAACATTTTCACACAGACACTTCTGTGTGAACGAATTGAACAGCCAAAAGAGGTAGTGGGGGCAGGTACAGTTACACCTTTAAAATAGCATTTGGATGCATACACGCATGGGAAGTGTTTAGAGGGAGATGGGCCAACTGCTGGCAAGGGGGAACGAGATTAATTTAGGATATTTGGTCTGTATGGATGACCAGACCGCAGGATCTTTTTCCGTGCTGTACATCTCTGAGAGACTATTGACTCTTGAGAGTTTAACATGGGAACAGAAGGAGGTTATTCAGCTTCTGAATACTGTCAGTCAGCTTGTTTGCTCAATTACTGACAGTCAAATACAAAAATAAATCATTCAGATTTTGATGGTGTTTTACAGAACCAGGAGAAGGGCTTTTACTCAAGAAAAGCGTTAAAGAATGTGAAGAGGCTTCAGTCCCTCAACTCCATTCCACAGAAGCAGCAGTTGAGCACAGAGCTATTGGAGCCTGTTACTCTGGAGCAGGAGGAGGACATCTACTTTCACAAAACTTGGATTAAGCGACAGTCACTCAACTGCTCGAGACTGGGACACAGCAACAGGAGGCAGTCACTCAACTGCTCGAGACTGGGACACAGGAACACGACGCAGTCACTCAACTGCTCGAGACTAGGACACAGCAACAGGAGGGAGTCATTCAACTGCTCGAGACTGGGACACAGGAACAGGAGAGAGTCATTCAACTGTTCGAGACTGGGACACAGGAACAGGAGGGAGTCACTCAACTGCTCGAGATTGGGACACAGGAACAGGAGGCAGTCACTCGACTGTTCGAGACTGGGACACAGGAACAGGAGGGAGACATTCAACTGCTCGAGACTGGGACACAGGAACAGGAGGCAGTCACTCAACTGCCTGAGACTGGGACACAGGAACAGGAGGGTGTCACTTAACCGCTTGAGACTGGGACACAGGAACAGGAGGGAGTCACTCGACTGTTCGAGACTGGGACACAGGAACAGGAGGGAGACATTCAACTGCTCGAGACTGGGACACAGGAACAGGAGGCAGTTATTCAACTGTTAGAGACTGGGACACAGGAACAGAAGGCCATCACTCAACTACTCGAGACTGGGACACAGGAACAGAAAGCAGTCATTCAACTGCTCGAGACTGGGACACAGGGTCCAATCACAAGAATGAAAACAAATAATAAAGGTATTGCCAGATGTTTAGCTCTCTCACATTCGCAATCCAACTCACATAACCACTCCATCCATTATATGTTCACGATGGAGCACTGTGTAGATCCGGCTAGCGTACTGCTGAATGCAACCCAGCAATATCCAGAATGGAATTCTGTGCAGCCCACACCAATGCTCGATCTATAATCGTGGGCTAAATTTCCAGAGTTGGGAGCTGTGCAGGCCGCACTGGTTCATTCATATATAAACCCAGACTGTTACATTGTTCGGTAACACTGTGTTAGATCGCTGCCCAGTGTGGGGAAACTTGTAAACAATGCTGAAAGTGACAGGATGTGCAGCTCCCATCCATTTACAGCTCCATATCGCCACTGTGCCTTGACAAGGGCTGCCATGATGTGAAAATCACTGCGATGGAGAGATATAAATGGAAACAGTTTAAATACCAATAGTACTGATTAAGGCAAGTATCACACCAGTATTTAAAGTTGAAATGACTGAGATAATATCCAATGAGGTTTTGTAAATGGTGCAAAGTAGTTAGAGGGGGATGGTAATGTTATAGTGGTTGCACTATAAGCCTCCAAATCAACAATGGGAATTAGAGGAAGAAATATACAGGGAGACTGGGGAGAGTTGCAGGAGTAACAGGATTGTAATAATTTCAATTGTAATGATTTCAATTTTCCGAACATAGACTGGGACTTCCAGATGGTTAAGAACTTAGATGGAACGTGATTCGTTAAGTGTGTTCAGGAAAGTTTCCACAATCAATATATAGAATAACCTACTCGGGAAGGGACAAATTCGACCTACTGTTGGGAAATAGGGCAGGATAGGTGAAGGAGATAAAGTGGAGGAGCATTTTGAGAAAAGTGATTAGAGTTGTATTAATTTTAAAATAGTTATGGGAGGGACAAAATTGGTCCACAGATTCAACTTCTCAATTGGGGCAAGGCGTATGTTGTTGGAATTAGACAGAGGATTGCAGGGGATGATTGGAGTTGTTTGTTTCGAGGTAAAAGGATTTCGGGCAAGTGGGAAGGCTTTAAAAGTGAGAGAGCTCAAGTTCAAGGTTTCCATTTTCCTGTGAGGGTGAAGGCAAAGTGAGACTGGAAGAGAGAACCCTGGATGTCAAGAGATATTGAGGCTCTGACCAGAAAAAATGGAGGCGTGGCTCAGGTTCAGGCAGCTCGGATCAAGGGAATCCCTGGAGGTATACAGGGGATAGAGGAGTTAGTGAAGAAGGAAATCAGCAAGGCGAAAGGGGGTATGGGATAGCCTTGGCTGAGAAATTTAGAGTGAATCCAAATTCAGTACAGTAAAGATGAAGAACAACTAGGGAGAGAATAGGATGCTTTAAAATCCAAAATAGGCATGCATGTGTAAAACCTCAAGAGATTGGTGAATTCCTCAATTTCCCCTCTGTGTTTACCATGAAGAAAGACATGAAGACCTGTGACCTTTAGGAGGTTAGTTGTCAAATCTTGGTACTGTCCATATCACAGTAGAATTGCTGTTGGATATATTAGAATGCACAAAGTCAGACAAATCTTTTGGTCCTGACCAGATACATCCAAGACCACTGAAAGAAGCGAGAGATAAAGCCTAAGCGCCAAGATCCCGGAAGACTGTGCGGTAGCAAACGTTGTGCCTTATTCAAGAATGGCTGCAAAGAAATGCCCAGGAAATATAGACCAGTAAGCTTCACACCTGTTTTCGCTAAACCACTTGACAAGCTTCTGAAAGATAAAATGTGCATGCATTTGGAAATACAAAGTTTGATTTGAAGCAGTCAGCTTCGTTTTGTGCGTGGCGGATCATGCCTTACGAAGTTTGTTAGAGATTTTTGAGGAAGTGACCAGGAACGTTGACGAGGGCACAGTGGTAGACATCTTCTATTTCGATTTCAGTAAGACCTTTCATAAGGATCCACATAGTAGGCCACTCTAGAAGATTATATCACATAGAATCCAAGGTGAACTGGCAAATTGGCGACACAATTGGCTTAACATTATGAAGCAAACGGCTATGGTGGAGGTATGCTTGTCGGACTGGAAGCCTGTGACAATTGGCGTGCCTCAGGGGTCGGTCCTGGGCCCATTGCTGTTTGTTATCTATATCAATGATTTGGATCAGAGTGCACAACGCAAGGTTAGTAAGTTTGCAGATGACACTAAAATTAGAGGCATCGTTCAGAGAGAGGAACATTATCAGAAATTGCAGCAATACCTTGACCAGCTGAGAAAGTGGGCTGAGAATTAGCAAATGGAGTTTAATATAGATAAGTGTGACGTCTTGCATTTTGGAAAGTCAAATCCAGGTAGGAGTTTAAGGATGAATGTGAGGGACTTAAGGAGTGCAGTGGAACAAAACGACGTTGGAGATCAGGTGCACGGTTATCTGAAATTTGGGTCACAGGTACACAGGACCATGAGGAAGGCTGTTGGCACACTGGCCTACATCAGGGCATTGAGTATAGAAGTTGGGACGTTATGTTGCAGTTGTACAGAATGTTGGTAAGGCTGCAGTTGGAGTATTGTGTACAGTTTTGTTCACCTTGCTCTAGAAAGGATATTATTGAACAACAAATAATGTAGAAGGAATTTACAAGATGTTTCCTGGGCTAAAGGGTTGAGTTATAGGAAGAATTTGGACAGGTTAGAACTTATTTCTTTATGCAGCAGGAAACTGAGGTGGTTCTTATGGAAGTATAGATTTTATCAAATTATAAGATGCACGCCTGGGGTGAATGCATTTTTTCTTGCAAGGTTGGGGAATCGAAGACGAGAGGACATCCGTTCATGCTTGGAGAGGAAAAATAGAACAGGAACTTGGGGATCATCTTTTTTACACAGCGTGTGGTACGCATATGGACTGAGCTGCCAGGGGAAGTGATTGAAGTGGGTACAATAACAACATTGAAAAGGCATTTGAACAAATACACAGATGGAACAGGATTAGATGGATACAGAGCAAAGGAAGGAAAGTGGCAGAATGGCAGATAAGGGGCAATTACAGCATGGTTTGTTGATGGAGCACGGCGGGCGTATCAGATGGGCTACTACAGAGGGAGAACATTCTCTTCCCAGAGGGAGCCACACCAGTAAACCCACCTATCGTGGTCTGAGTTCACCGCCCAGCTCAGTGCAGTATCTGAGGTCTGAAGAAATGTCCAGTAGTACAGGACAAATATCAATAACCTTCCCTGCTCTTTCAGGATAAGTGTCACCGTATTCTCTCTGCTCCCTCACACTCACTGTATATCTGTGATCGCACCTACCCCCGAAAAAGACTCATGGTCCTCCACTCTCATAACTGCATGCAACGCTTACTCTCTCTCTCTATCTCTCTCCTTTGCAAAACATCCCACACAATCATGGAATATTCTGGAGAATGCCGATTATGGAATGTTCCAGATAATGTTCCAAATAATTCCCAGTTTCAGGAAAATGGCAGTGTCCCAGTGTGTAACATATAAGAGGAAGGAGTAGAGAAGTACCTTTTTCAAATCACATAAAATTCAAACCATGCTGAGGCCATTCAGCCCTTCAAACCTGCTCTGGCATTTAATAAGGTCCCCGCTGAACTGATGGTCTTCTCAGCTCCATGTTACGGGAACTTTGAGTCATTCAGCCCCCGAGGTTCCTGTCATTGGCCAAACAGCACTCAGGCACTTTTACCCCTTTTTTCAAGCGCCTGTTTGAGGGTATTTCCCATGGGGATGGACACTCCTAACAATATATTCCATCATCTTTATACTTTCATGCAATGGTCAGCATGCTTTACCCAGACCAAACAAAAATCTACACTTATTTTATGGTTATAGATATCCAATCACACTTAATAATTCTGGTTATTTCACTTGACTCACCTTAATGATATTAAAACAAAGACAGCTTCTAAACACGTCTTGTTATAAAATACAATTTCGAGCAGAGACCGTTTTTACCCTCAGCCGCCATCTTGACCGTTACCTGAATTGTACCACTTTACTTGTTATGAATGTTTCTTTTACCCTTTGTCTGAGACTGTTTCTGTCTGTATAAGTTACACAGTTCTCCATTCAGTTGGACAGACGGCTGGTTTGTGATACAGAGGGAGGCCAACAGTGCAGGCTCGGTTCCCCAGACCTACAGAGGTTACCATGAAAGGGACGCTTTCTCAACCTCACCCCATCACCCGAGGTATGGTGATCCTCAGGAGAAACCAACATGAGTGGTCTCTCTAATGAGAGTACTTTGTGACTCTATTCTAACAATGTTAGCATTTTAATTTTCAAAAATATTTTATTGAAAAACAGATTTTTAATATTATAATAAATCAATAACAACACAACTCAAATAACTGAAAAATACATCCAGTTGCATGTACATACAAAACAAGTTAAAACACTACACAGACAGAAGAAAAACAAAACTAAACAATAAATAATGAATAAACAATACAGCTCAGCACAACAAAACGATAGCTCTCCTTCATTAAGAGCATTAACTGATACATTTTTTATGTTCATGGTTCTTCATCGATGGATATTAGATTCATTAGACAATAGCATCATGGTTATATAAAAACCCTTCTTGGAGTGGCCGATAACCCTGTATTGCCGTAATCCAAAAAGAGCTGCCATGTCTCATATAAATCTTTGTTTTTTGGTGCACCACACCAGTGGTAAACTCGAAAGGGATATTCTCCATGAAGAGCTGACGACGACCCAACAGACTATATTTCCTAGCATGGAAAGTACGGAAAGTAAGGATATATTTATTTTTCCCCATGTTTATCTGTGGAAACTACCCTGGGCAGACCCAGGAAAACAGAAACCAGGTCCATCTCCAATTCAGTCCTCAATACCCACTCTATCACACCTACCACAGTGCTCAAATATAGATGAAGCCTGCAACAAGACCACAAGCAATGAGTTAGAGTGCCTGTAGTCATTCAGCATTTAGGACATGAAGGTAATCCCACTTTGCATTTTGAGATACAATTTGGGGTCAGATAGACACTATGAAGAATTTTCAACTGCATGGAATGGGTCCTACTACGGATCAAAATCCTTTGAGCATTTTCACAAATATCCTCCCATGTCTCCGAAGTATTCTGAACTCTCTCTCGCAGGCATCATAAAGCTGCAGAGTCTTGTCTGAGGGGACACTCTCCAACTAATGATAGAGAGTACTGACAGAGAGTGTATTCTGAGCAATAGGCACCCTCTTCCCTCCATCGGATCTGTAAGAGGCTGTTAAAAATCTGCTGTTTTAAAAATCAAATCTCTGATCTTGAAAAAAAAATACAGAAGAGGTCTCTACTAGGTAGTCCATACGTACGAGTTATTTGATCAAATGATATCATTATTTCTCCATCAAATAACACGTGGTGACTCAATGGTTAGCGCTGCTGCCTCACAGCACCAGGGTCCCAGCTTTGGTTCTGGTCTTGGGTGACTGGCTGCGTGCAGTTAGCATTCTCGCCATGTCTGTGTGGATTTCCTCCCACAGCCCAAAGATGTGCAGGTTAAATGAATTAACCTTTGAAAAATCACCAATAGTGTTCAGTGATGTGTAGGTTTGGGCGTTCGTCAGGGTAAATACAGGCTGGTAGGGAAATGGGTCTGGGTGGGCTACTCTTCAGAGGGTCGAAGTGGACTTGCTGGTCCCCAGGGCTTGTATCCACACTAGGGATTCTACGAATTCTAAATCACTCAAGCAAGGTCCACCCCTTGCTGCCCACAGTTTAAACCTGGAATCTATTATCCCAGGATGACAACCCATTATACGAATTATAGGGGTAAGAAACATGGTTTTGGCTGTATTGCCCTCAATCTGATGCATTGTCATTCATGCTTTAACAGTATTGATAATTATTGGGTTATGACAATACTTCTTAAATGTTGTCACTTTAGCTAAGAAAAACAGACTAATCAGGGTTCACTTTGCCTGAGAGGGTTCAATATCTCACAGTATTAACGCCGAGTCGTCAGCGTCCCAGGCAATAACATGGGATAAAAAATATCTTAATTGATAGCTTTTATCTGGGCGATCTACTCCCCACAATCTGTGGGGTAGTTGCAATCTGGTTAGCTTGATAAAAAGTCGCTTATGGTGCCAAATATAATAGATAAACCAGCCATAAAGTCTCTTAAATATCTGTCTGGGAAACATCAAAGGAAGCATTCACAAGCGGTATAGCAAATAAGGAAGGACATTCATTTTAAGAACAGCTTTCCGACCGAGCTAGGATATTGGATTTGCCTTCCATCTTTAAAGGTCTTGTTTAATTTTGTTAAACAAATCGACATAGTTCACGTTAAATAAATAATCAAAGACGGATGTAATGAATATACCGAAATAGGGTCCTTTCCCACCCTACGCACCCCCCACCCGTGACCATTTAAAAGGAAACCACGATTTGCCCTCAACATCAGGTATTTCCCCAATATCTCCCATAGGCATGGCCTCCAACTTTGTAAAATTAATCTTAAAGCCCGATAAAGTGACAAGTGAATTAATGCATTGCATCACGTGAGCTACCGAAATTGCGGGATTTGACAAAAACATATTTTGGATTATATTCCTGGATGTTCTGGAGCCGTGTCATTTGGTACTAACGTCTACATATTCCACAGATCGTACATTCGGGCCAATCCCCGATAATCACCGACTCCATTGTTATTTATGAACCTTCTGTCTGTGCCTCAAAAATATTCAATATCTTTGCCTTCAATGATTTGTGGGGAAGAGAGTTACAAAGACCCACAACACTGAGAAAACAAAAATAAAACACAAGCTCTGAGTGTGAGATTAATTTTTCTTTGTCTCCTTATCTGAGGAAGGATATGATCATATTGGAAGCAGTTCAGAGATGTTTCACTTCACGTATTACAGGAATGAGTACCTGATATTACGAAGGCTTTAACAGGTCACTCTTGGAAACACAGGTGATCTTATTGAAACATACAAGACCGAGAGGAGAGTGGATCAAATAGATATCTACTGGGTATAGTCCAAATTTATTGTCATTTTTAAAGAATACTTTCAGTGTGGAAGCAGCATATCCCATCCATTAAGTCCACACTGACCCTTCAAACAGCATCCCCCCAGACCTGCCTGCCCTTCACTATCCATGTAACCCTGCATTTCCCATGACTAACCTACCCATGCCTGGACACCATGGGTAATTTAGCATGGCCAATCCACTGTAAGTTGCATATCTTTGGACTGTGGGGGGAAATTGGAGCATTGCGAGGAAACCCCACACAGAGCATCGCCCGAGTTTGGAATTGAACCCAGTTCCATGGTGATGGGATGTAGCAGTGCTAATCACAGATCCACCATGCACACACAAATCTGCCTGACTTGTTCCTGCCACTGAACCTGACCCAGTCTGAGACCTTTATCATTGGCCATATCACCAACCTGGTTACATTTAAAATTTGTTGGGAGCAGTGGAGGAGTTGGCCGAGAAAAAGAAACAGTGACTCCCTCTAATCTCAATCAGAGCAGGAATTAGGAGAAATTCATTCGGATTTCATTCAAGCGGGAATTCTCTTTCCCAGAAGTTTGGGATGGCTGAATCTTTATATTCTCTTGAGCTTGGTTTCACCTGATTGCCCATAGACAGGTGAATCAGGGAAAATGGCGCATGGAGAGAGAAGTGTAGTTGGGACCACAATGAGATGAACTTATTTACTGGTGGAGTTGTGTCAAGGGCCGAATGGCCCACTCAGATCCCTCAGCCCTGTGTTCTGATGTTCCATTCAGCCCTTCGGACCTGATACAGAGGGGAAGATCGAGGCCACTCCGATGGTGAGGTGCAGTTACGGAAATGTACTTGGAAAATCCAGGCTGGGTCAGGAACCGACCCCCACACCCAATCCCACTTTCCAGGCTTCCGCTCTCTGTAACTTCTGCTCCAGATGTTGGTCATGTTACAGACGCAGATTCGCTGGGAATACAGCCCCATACCCACCCGGGGTTAACTCAAACAGATCATCTGCTCTCCCTGAGTGCAACATTGTACAACACAACTTCCAGGAAAAGACCCATTTACTTTCCAAAAGCATAACATGTGAAATTAATAAATAGGAACAAGAGTAGGCCATTCGGCCCATCAAGCTATCCCAGTCATTTAATAAGAACATGGCTGATCTACTCCAGGGCTCAACTCCACTTTCTTGCCGACTCCTTGTACTCCCTCCACACCTCTCTGGGTCAGGGAATTCCAGACATTTACTATATTCTGAGAGAAGATACTACCTGGCAACTCAGATTGAAATCGATACTCCTTTTTCGGTACCTATATCCTCAAGTGCAACAATCTGCCCAGGAATGGAAAAAACTTCTCAATATCTGCCTTCTCAAGCCCTTTCTTTGTCTTGTATATTTCAGCAGTTTCACTTCTCATTCATTTAACCCACAATGAATTATCACCTCACGATTATAGAGGTTCTCAATAACTCAACCTTTTTATCCCAGGAAGCCGCCTAATGTCCCAACCTAGTTACTTGCTGCATCAGCATGCTGACGTTATGTTTCGTACACAGGAATCCTCCAATCCCTTTGTACTGCTCCTTGTTTGGGAGTCCTCTCCGTTAAAAAAAAGCCTGCCTTTTGATTCTCAGTTTCATCCACAAACTCGGATGTATATTGCACACAACTCCTTCTTTCAGGCTGTAAGTATAGATTGTCAATAACTGATGCCATCGGACTCATAGCTGTGGTACTCCAGCAGATAAACATTTATCAGAAAGATCCATTAATCTTGACTCTCCGATTTCTATGTGTTAACCAATCACCATCGCATGTTAATACATCATCCGTCATCCTACGATCTTCTGGCTTGAGTAAGATCGTTTATTTGGTCATACCCTGTGGAAAATTTTTGGAAAGCCTCTTGTCTACCAGATTCCTCCCACATCAAATTCGCTTGTTACATTTTCAGGCATCTCGAAAAAAAACTTTGCATGATCTTACAGGGCAAAATATAACTTCCCTTTCACGAAACCACATTGACTGTGTGTGAAGCTTTCCTCAATGTCCATGCTGGCCAGGTTTTCCAAACTATACTAGGCCCATCTGCTTTCATTTGGCCCATATGCCTCTAAATGTTTCCCATTCATATGTTTATCCAAATGAGTTTCAAACGTTGGAGCTGTACATGGATCTACCACCCTTCGTCTGGCAGCTCATTCCATTTCCACACCACCCTCTGTGTAAAAACATTGCCCCTGAGTCCCTTGTAAATGTTCCCCCTTTCAAATTAAACCTATGCCTTCTATGGTTGAACTCTCCCATCCTGTGGAAAAACCCTTGGGTATTCACCCAATCCATACCTCTCATGATTTCATAAACTTCTGGAATGTCAGCCCCACAACCTCCGTCTGACACTAACTTCAAGAACAAGCATTTAAAGATAAGTACTGCAAATTTGAAACAATATTAAACATGGCAGTAAAATAATATTCAGCCCAAACTTCATACTGTTATTTGTCTTTATCCATATTACAATACTGAGGCAGCATGAAACACTTACGAGTGCCAATAAGACGTCAAGCACCTGCATTTCTTTGTCTAAAGGAGGTGATGATCTCGGCAATGAAAACGTATCTATGGCCAGATCTAAAACATACCATATAGTCAACATTCTCCCTCCTGGTCTCCTTATGACTTTGTGTGCTTGTGTCTTATGTATCTCACACTCAATCGAGAAAACCCACTTCTCCCAGTCACATCTTAATTTAAACCCGTTTAACATAAACTTCTTTTATCTTATGAACACCCTATTTTCCCTGTCACCCATTCCCTATCTCTGGCTATGGATTAAAAGCACATTTTCCAATCATTTTCAAATCTGAAGAAGTGTCACACTAGACTTGAAACACTAATTCTGTTTCTCTGTCTCTCTGCAGATGCTGACAGACCTGCTGTGTTTATCCAGAAATGAATAGGGGCACAGAACAAATTTTCAATTAAACAAATAACGATTGATACTGGAAATAAAGTACCAAAAATTGCTGGAGAAACAGGGAGCTTTGTAGAAGGTTCACGGGACCTGCAAGTTTATATCTGTATTCACTCCAAAAAATGCTGCAACATCTTCAGCAACTTCTTCAGCAATTTCTGTTTTTGAACAACTTCCAACGACATATGTTAAAGATGCCCAAACATTCTGTCCAACATGGAGCGCCGTACACTGGGAAGTGAACGATAATGCATAAATTCCTTGACTCTGAAACTGCATAAGGCTGGCATCACTGACACTGCAGAACTCTGAGTCATCGTCAGGGAGAAAGACAGAAGGAAACACATTCACTTCAAATACTGAAGATGGCATTACTGAAAGGAAAAGATTCAGATTATTACCTTATATTGATTGAGTTAAACTAACAAATTGGAGGCATGACACCAAGGAAAGAATTTCAGCAGAATGAGAATATGAAAATGGAAGGGTTGCCGCATCAGAAACCAGAGTAGGTCAGTGAATACAGGGCTGTTGGGTGAATGCATCGGTGTGAACTGAAGGACAGTCAGTGGAATTCAATTGTATATATTGCAGCTTAAACTGGGTTATCATCTGATGCTGTAGAAACAGAATTGTATTCAATGACAATCTGGAACCTTTCGCTCAGGGTAATCTCTCAGTCCACCATTACTATCAAGCCGATCTATGGTTCAGTGCTGAGTGTGGTGAACATGCCAGGGTCAGTACCATCTGTACCTTTACCTGATGACAACCCATTAAAACCACCGCAATTGTCTGGTTACATTCGAAACAGCTGAACTAACATCTGGTACAGAGGCAGAAATGATCCAACCACTAACAAATCTGATCTGAGCTCTGTCATCCTGCCAAATCCAAGCATAAATGTCGATGGACCATTAAACAACTTTATGGAGGAGAAGGCGCCACAGATATTCCCATCCTAAGTAATGGAACAGTCATGTATATCAGTGTAAAAGTCAAGTATGTGGTGTCTGCACTATCCTCAGTTAGACATGTTGAGTAGATGATTCAACTCACCCTATCATGATGCCCACAGAATCACAGATGAAAGTCTTCAACTAATTCGATTCGCTGTAGAAGAAACAGCTGAACACAGTAGATACGACAAAGGCAATGGGCCCTGAACCCATTCCTGCAATAGAACTGAAGACTTGTGCTGCACAACAAGCCGTGTCCCTGGGGAAGCTGTTTCATTCGAGCTCCAACTCTGACATCTCCCTGGCAATGTGGAAACTTACTCAGCTATGTTCAGTTTTCTAAGAGAGGTATAAATACAATCTGACCAATTAGCACCCCATCAGTCCCATCACAACAGTCAAATTGGTGGGAGTTCTTTTTTTTTAACAGAGTTGTCAAGCAGCTCAGAAATAATCAGCTCAGTGTGGTTTCTGATAGGTCTCCATGCGGAGATGGTGCTGTCGTGGAATTGTCATTAGATTACTAATACAGACCAGGCTAATGCTTGGGCAGCTGGTGGCAGCTGGTGGAATAATAAAAACAATTATTAACATTTTGAGATCTAAAATCAGTTGTCAGTAACAGTGATCTTGTGACCAATGTTGATTGTAAACATCTATCTCCTTCCCCAATGTACTTTCAGGAAGTGAGTCTCCCGTGCTTTCCTGGTCTGGCCTAAAAGTGACTCCAGACACACAGACATTTGATACACTCTTCAATGGTCTCTGAAACAGCCAAGCAAAACACTCTATTTATCAACTGGTCCGAGCTCTTCAACGATATACCCGGAGAGAACACCCGGCCCCAACCTTGGTGTCGGAAAAGGGAACGAGGAACATAGTCCTGTTAACCATGCAGAGACCTCCTTCCTAACATCTGACGGTTTGTGACAACATTTACAAAGCTTTCCCACAGACTGCACAGTATCGTCAGGAAATGAGTATGTCACACAACACATTGAGCTTTCCCTGTGCTAGTTAATGACCGAACATCTCCTGAATGCAGTTTTACCCATACAATATTTGTATGCCTTAATATGTTTAAACATTGTGAAATATAAAATAAGAACTTCGGTAGTCCCTTCAGCCCATCAATTTTGCTCCTCCATTCAATATACATGCAGTTCTCAGATAACACGTGTCGACTAAATACAATTTGGCTGCAATGTGACTCGTGAACCTTTTTCCATAGAGCGAATTCCCGTTCACTGTGATGCAATTCCTTGCCAGGAACCAGCTGAACAACAAAACCCAGCCTCAGGATCCTCTGTCTGCAAAATATACAATCAATGTGTTCAGCTAAAACAGGAAAGCAATCCGCTCTGGAAGCCTTGAATCTGAGCCTGAAACCGGGAATTGTAGTCTTCATTTACAAAGAACTTTATTTCAAACTGTGGGGAGAATCTTGAGGAGAACTGGAATTTCCCCATCAGCATCACGTGGACAGTCAGCCCCACGCACTTTCTGGAGAAGAATGTGGTGACAGGTACACTGATGTGGTCAGTGATTGTAGTTTGAAAGTGTTACATTTGGAAGACAGTTTCATTACAATATGTGATTTAAATATTTAGACTGTGCTCGTGTGTGCTAGACTAAACTTAATTTTTGGTTTTGCTGATACATTTGGGGGTTTGTACCTTATCCTCTTTTTCCCATAGACCCCATTATTAATATTGCACGATTTTCTACAACACGGTGGTGCACAGGAACAAAGCTACTGCATTATTGGAGAACAAAATGGACTGATAGCTGATCTACCTTCACGCGATACTCCTGCTCTCTCCCTATCCCTATAATTTCCAGAAATCCTTATTTATATTCAGTGCCTTGGTTTCCA
Source organism: Hemiscyllium ocellatum (assembly GCF_020745735.1). Classification (NCBI taxonomy): domain Eukaryota; kingdom Metazoa; phylum Chordata; class Chondrichthyes; order Orectolobiformes; family Hemiscylliidae; genus Hemiscyllium; species Hemiscyllium ocellatum. Next base: position 56,566 of record NW_026867819.1, read on the forward strand.
CAGCCTGATCTGGGAAAGAGTATCCCTGGTTCGCCAGTCTCTGAGTGCAGACATTTATTCTCATCTCAATGCAAAGTGGCCTGTCTGTACCTAATACTGTGGCCCCTTGTTTTAGACGCCCGAGCCAGGGGACATTACCACCCCTGCTTCCAATCTGTTTCGCCCTATCAGAGTTTTATATATTTCACTGTGATCACCACTCATTTTCCTAAACGGCATGGAATACAAGCCCAGTCGCCCCAAACTCTGCTCCCACAACAAGCCTGTTTTCCCAAAGATCAGTCTGCTCATCCTTCACTACTCTCCATCAATTTCAGGTTTGTTTTTTACTGGGTAAGGAGACCAAAGCTGCACACAATACAGATGGGGTCTCACTAAGGCCCGATACAGCTGCAGTAAGATACTCTTACTCCTGTACTCAATTCCCCTGAAATGAAGGTGAATACACCATTTATCTGCCTACCTGCTTTCTGCTCCTGCAATATTGTTTTCAGTGACTGGTGTACAAGGAGGTCCAGGTTAATTTTAATGTTACAGTTCCCCACTTGCTGGGTCTATATACACTGGTCAGCGTGCCAATGCCATTCCCAGGATTGACTTCTGGCTTCAGAACTCACTGCCCTCCATGTACCTAGAGGGCTGCGCAGAAATAAACAAAAATGCAGCTTAAGTTCCTTTTAGAGCAACACGATTCAACCACGCCCATTTCAAATGAGAGGCTGCCATTTTATTGTTCCCATCAACGTGCACAGCATGTCATCTCTCCCATTGGTCTCCATCTGCCACGTATTTTCCCAGTAATTTCATTTGTCTCAATTACTTTGCAGCTTTTTTACATTCCCCTCACCCACTCACATGCTGACTTCGTTCTACTTCCTAGTTGCTAATTTCAGTATATTCTCTTTTTATCACCAGACTAAATATCCCTAGTATTGCGAGGAAGTTTTCTTTTTTGTTTTGTTTTCCACTGTGGAGGCATAACTGAAGCATTTGCTCCATGGTTCTCCTATTTCCCGGCCCTCAAGAATCGGGTATCAAACTGCAAGAAAGCTGCACATTTATTTCTCTTCATTTTACCATTGGCATATTTTCAGAAAATATTACAAGTTCTGTCTTATGAACTTTGTTAATATATTCTTCAAAAACCTATCAATTCCTATTTTAAGGTGCCCTGTGATTGGCCTTCCACAGCCATACAATCACAGATGAATTTTAAGGCATTTCAAGAGCATAACCGTGCATTTTCTAATGGTTTTGAGTTTACAATGACAACTCCCCTCTCAAGAATTGTATTTCAGACACCAACACACTCTGGGTGAAAAGCAATCCTCAATTCCTCACTAAACCGCAAACCCTTCACTTTATAAGTGTGGCATTTTGACTAAAAGGAACGGCTGCTGTCCATCCGCCTTGGCTATGCTCCTCGTAATCCTATCATTCTGAATCACGTCACCCTCAGCCTCCTCTCCTCCAATCTAAACAACCAAAGCTTATCCAGCTTCTTTCCATATCTGATATGCCCCATCCCAGGGAACATCCTGGTGAGTCTCCTCTGCACCCCCTCCAGTACAATCACATTCTTCTTGTAATGTGGTTTCCAGAACTACACACAGTATTCCATTTCGGCCTCACCAAAGTTCCGCATAGCTCTTAAGTTCCTCAATGAATCAAGGTTATTGTTTACAGTCCCCTATGCTTTTGCCACATTGTGTATTAACCTGTCCATCACATTCACGGATGTGTGTAGAAGCACCCTCTGGCCTTCCTAGTATGTTGCCATTCATTGAGTCCTCCCCTGTCTGGTTCCTTCTTCCACAGTATACCACCTCATATTTATCAGGATTACATTTCATCTGCCATTGATCTTCCCAGCTGACCATTCCATCTGTATCTTCCCATAACTTAAGGCCTTCCTCCTCAGTGCCAACTAACCGGCCAATCTGCGTATTAAACACAAACTTACTTATCACACTCCCCACCCCTCGTCCATATTCACAGCTACATCATTTATGAGTACCACAAATATTAAAGTTGAAAATCACACAACATCAGGTTAGAGTCCAATAGGTTGTTCAAAAGCACTAGCTTTCGAAGCGCTACTTCTTCATCAGGTGATTGTGCGCTTTGATGAAGAAGCAGCACTGCGAAAGCTAGTGCCACTGAATAAACCTGCTGGACTATAATCTGGTGTTATGCGATTTTTTAGCATTGTCCATCTAGCCAAACCCCAGCATTTCCGAATCACAAATAATAAGGGACACAGCACTGATCCCTGTGGTATACCACTGGACACTGGCCTTCAGTCACACAAGCAGCCGTCTACCACCACCTTCTGTCTCCTACAACTAAAGTTCATTTGGATGCAACTTGGCAAGTCACTAATGAGTCCGACCTGTTCCCTGGTTATTCTGATTCTGCTGGACACACTTGTAGAATATCTTGAAATTCTCCCTAACTTGACCTGCCAGCAGATATCCATGCCCCTGTATTAGTTCGTCCCCTACACGTGCAGAATTTCCTCCTTATTGCAGAGTTAAATGGTCGTGCTTTATCCTGCCATTAATTCACTTGAATGTGGATTAGACAGCCGGAGAAACACCCTGTTAATTTCCAACTTGTCATATATTTTGTGAAATTTATAAATTTCATAGTGACCCTTCTCATTCTTTGAAACTCTGGAGAACACAGGCCGAGTTTCCTCATCACGTAATCTCTCCAACTGAGGGATTAATCTGGAGAATGTCCATTGAACTTCCTCTGTGGTCAGTATATTCTTTCTTAGATTTGGTCACCAAAACATTACTCAATATTCCAGGTACAGTACTCACCAAGACGCTGTTAAACTGATTCAACATGTCTTTACATCTGTATTCTGACTCTTAGAGCAAGGCAATCCAAACTTTAACTTCCCACTTGCATATAGTCCTCCTAAGACACTTCACATTCATTGCATTTACGAACTCATTGTATGAGTTCTTATAGAAACCTTCTGATAATCTAAAATATGTCAATTCTACTGGTTCCCCCATTATCTATGCTGTAAGAATCAACTTCAAACAATTCAAAAGCTTGTCAAGTATGATTTCCCTTTCAGAAATTCATACTGATTCTCTCCAATGTTGCTGTTAATTTCTAAATAACGAATATCACATCCTATATAATAGATTCCAACAGTTTCCCCACAAATGTCAAGTTAATTGTTCTGCAGTTCTCCACACTATCTCTTCTTCCTTTTGTAGATGCTAGAATCCCTATTGTTCATCTATAATGCTTGGATCAATTTACTAATGTCCATTTAGCTACATTGGCTTCCAGACTATGGAGAATGCACTGGAAAATAGAACACAGTCATCGATAGTGCAATTAATACTTCTATTAGTGGTTTATTTCTGAAGATTTTGGTATGAAGTACATCTGGTTTGTCAAGGTTAGCAATGCTCAATCCAGCTGCATTTTCAAGTAAAGCCTTGTTAGTGATATAACTTGACTTTATGTTTTTCGAGCCACAAGTCCGAGATGATCACTTCGTATTTCTGGGTGATTTTCTGGACCTTCCTCCATGAAGACAGATGCAAAAGTAACTGGCTATTTGCTTGGTCATTTCCCTGTTATCCATAATAAACTCATCTCTCCAGATTGCAGATTTCCACATTTGACTTTTTTTCCTTTGAAATATAGATCATAGATTTATGCAGTCTGTGTGTTTCTGCTTGTTTGCATGCATGTTTGATTTTTGATTTCCTTACCAGTTTCATGGCCCTCCTTTTCTGGATCGTAAATTTCTGAGAATTCTCAGGATTCCACAATGTCTGTAATTCTTCTGAAGTCACTTCCTGTGATTAATATAATCTTTATTTTTTATGCCAATCTTTGTTAACGAACTTTCTCACTCATGGGTGTTTTACCTGAAATAAATAGACTTACTTTTCAGACTTTGTAGTATTTCTATAAATCTCCTGGTTCTGAGCAGAAATGTTCAGGAACACTGCAGGAGGACAGGAAAGAAATAGCGGGGGCCCTGATTGATAATTTTGCATCATCGGTAGCCAACGGGTGAGGTCCTGGAGGGTAGTGAGTGCTATGCCATTACTCAAAAAGGGCTACAAAGAAGAAACGGGGAACTATAGACCAGATAACCTAAAATCTGTAGCAGGCAAGTTACTTGAGAAGATTCTGAGAGAGAAGATATACATGCATTTGAAAAGACTGGGCTTTGTGAATGGGGGATCATGGCTCACAAATTTGTTAGACTGCTTTGATGAAGTGACCAGCAACTTTGACATGGGCATAGTTGTGTATATAGTCTATATGTATTTCAGTGAGGCCTTCAATAAGATTCCACATGGTACGCTGCTCTGGAAGATTAGATCAGATGGAATTGAGGGGGAGCTGGAAAATTAGGCCCAAAATTGGCTTAAAGATAGGAAGAAGAGGGTAATCGTGGAAGGATGCTTGTCTGACTGGAGGCCTGTGATGAGTGGAATGCCTGAGTAGTCGGTGCTGGGACCATTACTGTTTGTTTTAAGTGTGTGTGTATATATATATATATATATATATATATATATATACATACATTACACATATCTATGATTTAGATGAGAATGCACAGGCATGATTTGGAAGTTTCAAGGTGACACTAAAAAAGGTGGTATCGTGGACAGTGAGGAAAGTTGTCAGAAATTTCTGAAATTATAGCAGTATCTTGATCAGGTGGGGAAGTGGGCCGAGAAATGGCAAATGGAGTGTTATACAGATAAGTGTAAGTTCTTGCATTTTAGAAAGTCAAATCAAGGTAGGGGTTTCATGGTGAATGGCAGGGCCTTAAAGGGGTGCAGTGGAGCTGAGGAACCTTGGAATTCAGGTGCACGGTTCTCTGTAAGTGTAGTCCCAGTTCGACAAGGCAGTGAAAAAGGCATTTGGCACACTGCCCTCCATCATTTAGAGCATTGAGTATCGAAATTAGCGAGTTATGTAGCAATTATACAAGATGTTGGCGAGTCCATACTTATAGCGTCATGTTCAGTTTTGTTCACTTTGCTCGAGGAAGGACTTTATTTAACTGGAAAGAGAGCAGAAGAAATTTACAAGGATTTTGCCAAGACCAAATGGTCTGAGTTACAGTGAGTGGTTGAACAAGCTAGGAGTTTGTACTTTAGAATGTATGAGGCTGAGGAGGATGTGATAGTAGTGTATAAGATCATGGGAGGCATGAAGACAGTCGCTGCACTCAGTCTTTTTTTTACCCAGGATTGGGTAATCACGGACTAGAGGGCATCAATGTAAGGTCAGAGGGGGAAAGAGTAAAAGTGAACCTGAGGGACAATTTCTTTTACACACAGGGTGGTATGCATATGGGATGAGCTGCCAGCAGAAGTGGTTGAGGCGGGTGCATTCACAAAATTTAAAATACATTTGGACAAATACACGGATAGGAAAGGATTAGAAGGATACATGAAAATGGCAGGGAAATGGGGTTAGCGTGAATGGACATTTTGTTCAGCATATCCCAGTTTGGGCCGAATGGCCTGTGCTGTAAGACTCTATGAGTATAACAACCATTGTTCTCCTACTGAATGTTATATTGTACTTTCCCAATTCACTGGAGCGAACTTGACCCTCTAGCCTCTGGGCTACCATGATGTTCCAGAATGTTCAACCATTCCATATTGTATGCAGATACCGTGTAAAATACAACATATTAATGTCACTATTCCTCCAAAGCTGCTTCAGAGCAAGGTTAGTAATTAGTCCTTCCGACCACGCAACACCAAATCCGAAATAATCTGCTCTCTCGTTTCGTTCACAACATACTCTTCAACCTACCTGATATACACTTATGGAATTTATTTTTCACAACATTAGCACTCACTTAGCTAACTCAGTTTCGATGCAACTTGACACCATCCATTATTACTGCAGAACCCACGAGTATTTGTTACCCATTCACAGGATGGGGGCTTCGCTGGATAATCAGCATTTACTGGCCATGCTAAACAGTAGTTAAGAGTCAACCGCGTTGCCTTAGGTCTGGAGTGACATGCAGGACAGACCAGGTAAGAATAGTCGTTTCTTTCCCTAAATGACATAGTGAACCAGATGAGTTTTTCCAACAATCAACAATGGATCCCTGATCATCATAAACCCTCGATTCCAGATAATTATTGAATTCAAATTCCACAATCTGTTATGATAGGATTTGAATCCGTGCCCCCAGAACATTACCTGGGTCTCTGGATTAAGAGCCCAGCGATAATATCAGTATGTCGTAGCTTCCCTGTGCATATAGTTGCATATATAATTTCCAGACAGTATGATGTAAAGTATTTGCGTGACAGTTTTGTTTCAGATATATAATACATCAAGTTTGCTGCTCCTTGCTATTTCTAAGACACACCCAAACTGATTCTGTGAAATCTGGGGGACATGGCCTGTGTCGTTACTAGTGATAGACTTGGTTAAGGCATTCGGGGAGGCTCACCTCGATGCTAAGATTGTCTGAAGAAATGTCCAGCAATACAGGACAAGCATCAATATCCACCCCGCTCTGTCAGGATAAATGTCACCGTATATTCTCACTGTTCCCTCACACTCACTGTATGGCTCTTATAGCACCTACCCTCGACAAAAGCTCACGCTCTATCTCCAAAAAAGGCTCAAGCACAACCACTCTCACTGTTGAATTCAGCACCTTCCCGCCCCCGCATTTTATGTCCCTGATGCAATAGCCCCGCACACTAATAACACTACATGGATACAACACTGTGGACAGACTCCCTCTGGCCACCTCACAATGTCACATCTTACCTACCTCAGCACGAACATCAGGGTCATCCACTCCCACCCTCACTCATTCCCTCCCTTTCTCCTATTCCAGGAGAAACAGCCTGGAAGAGGACAGAAAAGGCCAAGTCGTGTGATGGAGTGCCAGATATCCGTTCCCTCATCCCCCTACCCTGACATGTGGGGAGGGTCCTGGAGAGAACACGAAGCGGATCAGGAGGCCTTGTGTGGAGATTCTGAAACATCCACGTCCCACCAACCGAATAAGGAGCAGTGTTCAGTAAAGAGCAATTCTCAGTTCAAACCTACTGTCAGTTCCAACCTCATCTCTATCACTCGCAGAACAGATGCACAGAAATGCAGGCAGTGAAATACACAGATGTATTGGTAAATGCCCCAATATATTAACGTGCAAAATGCATGCAAGGAGATAAGCATGCACACACGGAGAAGCACACAAAGACATATACAGTCACACACAAATAGTCACAAACACAGATAGAATTACACAGGCTGATACAAAGACAGACAGACATAGTCACACAAATACACTGATAACAAGCACATGGACACACACACACACACACACACACACATAAATACACATTAAGACACAGACACGAGAGCCATTTAAGACAAAAATAAGTACGTTTTATTTATAAGGGGATCAAGGATGCGAGGGAGAAGTTAGGAGAATGATGTTGAGGAACGTATTAGAAATGAATACATGACATATCAGACTCGATAGGCCAAATGGTCTAATTGTGCTCCTTTTTTTAATGCTCGTGTGGTGTTATGCTATCAGGTATTCTCTTCCTGAGACAGCAGCTGCAGCATATTTTATTGAAAGACTCAGTGGTAATATGGGGAAAGATTGGAGGGCAGAATGTTTAATGTCTATTCTTGGTTATTGTACCACTATATCCGAAAAGGGACAGTGATTTGATATGAGGTTAACACAGTTTTTAAAATATGGGTCCCACAATGAAAGAAGGATGTCCCTTTCCCGTTACTGTTGTGTTATCTATGGTGTCCTCATCCTCAGGGAGCAGTGAAGACTCGGTTATTGAAGATATTCAAGGCTGAGCTTGACTGATCTTTGCCGGACAGGAGAATCAATGTTTATTGGGAACAGACCAGAGATAGATGGTCAGAACATTCGTATCAACCATGAGCATTCTGAGTGGTGTCGCCAAATTGCCAACTGTTGCACCTATCCCATGTGTTGTTCCCTCAATCCACGCTCCCAACCGTTACAGAGATGTACTGCTGTCCCTAACCCATGTGTTGTTCCATCATTCCACCTTCGATCCAGTTACAGAGATATACTGCTGCCCCTGCACCATGAATTGTTCCCTCAATGCGATTACAGGGTAGAGGACCATCCCATTCAGCCAGACTGGATCGGTATAATGAGACGGGAGGAGACCATTCTGTTCCTCTCAGGAATTGCGCAGGAATATAGAATGAAGTAATTCAGCTCGTTGAGTACATTACACAGCCCAGGAGGAGGTCATTCAACCCGCCTGAACTGCTGCACAGGAACAGGGATGCTGTCATTAACAGGAAATATAAAGTAGAGATATATGATTTTTTAAAACAAAATTGTAACCATTTTTGCCTCAGAGAACACTATGGGGTCAGCAAAGATCAATAATCTACGTCAAATATCTGGATGAAGGGACTGAATGGATCAAAGCTGATCTACCTTGTACACCAAAATGATCATTCAATATATCTTCAAATGGAGATAGTGAATCTGCATTATGATGTAGACAGGGAAGGTTAGTGAGCATACCTTCAGCAGAAATAATATAATGTGAGTTATCTATTGCAGTCGGAAACAAATTAAATGGAGAGAGATTGCAGAACTCTGCGATGCAGATGTTTTTCATCTTCTTGGTACATGAATCATATGAAGTCTGTCGGCAGATGCAGCAAGTGATTTGGAAGGTAAGTGGAATGATGCTGTTTGTGGCAACGGGGATTGGGTTTGATCAGAAATGTTTCACTGTCTTTGTACAGGGCATTGCTGAAAGCATATCACATACACTGGGTGCAGTTTTGATCCTCTAAACTAAAAAAAAGATACAATTCCTTTTAAATATGTTCGAAGATTTTTCCATTTACTCATTCCTGAAATGAAGGCCTTTTGATATCAAGGATTATCCGTTTAGATCTTAGATGAGAAATCTTATTGAACCACGAATTTCAGAGAAGTGCTTTGACTGGCTAAATATTTTCACTTGTTAAGGAGACTAAAGCTAAATAAATTTTTTTTGAATGAGATGCATTGGTATTAACACAAATATTATGAAAGTATCAAGTTATTTTTAAAAATTATGCAGACACATGTAAACATGTCATCAAATTATAAAGAGTACACTTTTTTTTCATTTGCTAATGAAAGGCACTGTGCACAACAACAGCAATGATGCTGCATACAACATGCAGACAATTATCATCCATCCAGAGAATGTACATGGAGAGTGTGCATGTTCCAGTTTGGTGTTCAGTTGACATTATTGTTTATTCCCACACAGAGACGGAGAAAAATACTACATGGCTCAAAAGGATCAGTCAATTAGTCTCTCTCTCTCTTACTTTGTTCTGCCTTAAAACAAGGTGTGAGAGCAGAAAATTGACGAGTCATATTTACCACTCGTGGAGGATTCCTGATGAGGATTCATAGGAATCTCTGCACAAGACGAAGCAAAGGGAATTCAGCCAAATCGAACGGTTCCGGGAATAAACCCGCATTCCCAGACACTTGAGTGAGCAGAATAATTTCAAAGGCAGAACAACTTTTGGGACACTCTAACATTTCACCATTTGTTCAGAGTTCAATTTTCTGTGTCTCAGATTGTTTTAGAAAATTACCCAGTCTCAGACTTATATCATTGGACACAGCACTCAACTGGTTACATTTAAAATTTGCTTTCACCAATAGAGGAGTGGGAACAAACATGAGTGACCCTCCAATATTGGTCAGAACACGAACAAGAGATTTTCAAAGTGTTGGTAAGATGCGAATTCCCTTCCCCAGAAGTTTGTGATGACTGGATATTTCCATTTGTTCAAAATTGTCTGTGTTAAACATTTGACAGACAAATGAATGTAGGAAAATGGTGAACTGACAGAAAAGTGCTGCTGAGACCTTAATCAGATCATAGTGCGTGGTAGAGCATTGATAAAGTGTCTGCTGAACTACTCTTGCTCCATAGTCCCGTGTTACTATGTTGCTTTCAGCCTCTCACAGCACCTGCAAGGTGCAGAAAGGGACCACTTGCTCCAAATACCTGATCCACAGTAACACAGGATCTCATTTAATCCCTCACAATTGTCACACACAGATTAGTACAGAATGGAAAATGTTATTTGGAAATCCAGGCTGGGTTTGAAAGATGTCTTGGGTCTCTTTATAGAGTGCTTCCTCTCTGCAACTTGTGTTTCATTTGATGCTCTTGGTCTAGACCAAGATTCATTGTGAATAAAGCCCCATAACTCACTCAGAGATGACTCAAAATGATTTGCTCTCTCTGATTGCAACGTTCAATAACAGAACGTCCTGGAAAATTGCAACCATTTACTTTGAAATTACAGAAAATGAAAACATAAGGAACATGAATGGTTAATTTGGGCGGTCCAGCCATTGTATACGATCATGGCTGATCTACTGTTAGCATTAACTCCTCTTAATGCCAAGTTCTTCACACCCCTCAGCTACCTGACAGGTCAAAATCCATAGACCTCCTCTTTAAATACGTTCGCTGATGTAACTCCCCTAACTCTCTAGGCCAGATAATTCCTGATTTTGATTACGCTCTGCGAATAGAAAACGCTCTCTACACATACACTGTCACCTCTTGAAATGAAAAGGAGGTGACCACAGGGGCTCAGGGAAGAGTGAATGGCCTTGATATCAAGGCAGTATTTGACTGAGGATGTCATCAAGATCATCTACTTATTTGAGCTTAATTGGAATCAGGTCTAACCTCCCCACTGGTTGGTGTCTTTCAGAGCACAAAGGAAGATGTTTGTAGTCGGTGACCGGCAATCCTCTCAGTCCCGAGACATCTCTTCACAAGATCCTTAGATTAACTTCCACAGCACAAACATCTTCAGCTCCTTCGTCAACAACTGCGTGCTCCCACCCTCGTGCCCGCATCCATCATAAGATCAGAAGCGGGGTGATCACTGAAGATCACACAATATTCTGAACATTCTTACCCCCTCAGCTCCTAAACCAGTCTGTGTCCATGTGCAGCAAGACCCAAACAACATTCCGGTTTGTGCTGTTAAACTGTCGGTAACATTCATGTAACAGTACGGTCAGACACTGCACATTTCCACAGTTAAACGTGGAGCTCATTCAGCATCTCAAGCTAGTTACACCCGGATATGTGGAGGCCATTCAGTCCATCAAAACGACTGAACAAGAAGAGGGACAGCCCATTCAATCCTCCTGCATGTTCCATAAAAAGATGAGGGTTCTGGTCTGTTAAACAGCCATAGGCAGAGCCCAATCAGACCGCTAAACCTGTGCTATGGAACCAGGAGGAGACCATTCACCCCTCGATACACTTATATAGGAATAGGAGGGCATCATTGATGCTCCAACCTGAAAGAGTGAAGCAGAGAATGCACTCATAGACTGCTCACAATGTTCCTCGTGGCTCCATTGCCTATGGAACAACTGATACTTTAACCTGTTTTGCCAGCAGTGAGGAAGGAAGCCAAATGTTTTGTGCCAATCGTCAAGGAGGCATCTTCCATCGCCACGAAGACAGACACATGTTTTCCGTGGGGGTCAGAAGCGGGTGGGAATTGTTACCTGTTTTAGAATGGAAGTATTGTGGCTCTTGTCGGGATGGTGGGTAACATGAAGTTCGATACATGATCACACACCAAATACACTGTATTAATGTGGGAAAAGTTTAGTCAAAACTGGCCCTCTCTCTCTCAATCGAAATGGGGAGTTGCGTGGAGTGAGAGGAACGTTCGCAGAGCTTTTTAAGCCATCGAGGATCATGTGAACGAAGTAACAAACAAGCCATGGATTATTCAACAGTTCCACTGAGTCTGAGAAGGACACTGAAATATCCTGATAGTGGTCTTGGGCAGGATTGGTGAGTGTTGAGAATATGTAGAAATGTAAATCTGAATGGAGAAAAAAGATTATGGAGATTGCGAACAGACTGGTTCCTCCACACATATTGTTGAGTATGTTGTGAATATTAATTTGCCAGTTATAATTTGCAAGGAATAACATTTTTGACTGGATCTGAAAATGATGACTTCTAAATTCTAAAATTTATATATGAACAGCAATTCAGTTCAACACGGTTTAATGGTCCGATGGAATGACTTACCAGGAACACCAACTATAGCGAGGATGGGATAGTAACCACCGTGAATGATCCAAAGGATATCTTCGATCCGTGAGGCTAATTATATCCAAAGCTGAGAAAGATAGTAAAGACCAAGCATAAACTTCTGTCTGTTATTGTAATATTCCAGTCTAATGTTCTCAGATGCTGATCCATTACTGGAACATTCCAGTCTTATGTTCTGAGATTCTGATATCTCCTTCCTCGTGTCTCGAGCTGCTGATCCCTGTTAGTGCTGTCGGTGATACTCCCGCCCATACTATGGGATAACACGTTAAACCGAGTCCCGAATTAATAGAAGGGGCACTCCCTCCAGTGAAACATTTAGGATGCACGGAGACTGACATCAATCACAGTCGCTGAACAAATAGCTCCAACCAATGCCTTTTAATTCAATGCTGTTTTATTAAAATTCAAAACAATGATTAATTTTTACATTATTGATGAGGTATGTGAGGGTGACTGATATGCAACTGTTGGGGCTGGTAGATCAATTGAGTGTAACCATTCAATCTGCCTTGGACATAGGAGCAATACCATAAGTTTATCAGAATATAAACATGCCTCTCAGTTTATAAGTGGTAACATACATTCTGTAACTACTGACCAAGCATTATAATTTCAGTAAAACATTGAGACAATTTTTATAGTTGATGATGTGAGGGGAATGTGTGCCTGAGGGAACGTGAGGTTATAACAGACAAATGACATGAATATGTTAACAAAGAATTGTACGTGACAAATGCAATTCAGTTTGTTACTCCATGATCAGAGAGGGCCGATGAGGGTCGATTAACATGTTATCGATATTAATGAGCTGTATGGAAGTGTCATTTATTGGAGTTCAATTACAGTGTGATTATGGCATTGTGGAGGAGACAGAAAACAGAGAATTGGGGGACATGGCAGTTCAGAATGGAGGTAGGGACAATAATATTCCCCAGTCATCAGTATTGGAATGTTACTCTTTATAACTCATATGAAGAACAGATTCAAGGATACATTTAAAATGAGGAATGAGAACTGATATTTGTTTATTGAACACAAAATACAGGGACAAAGTGATTTTCTGTCCATACTAAATGTAAAGATAAAATAGTTAAAATATATTCATGATATTGAGCTACTAAATTGAAATGTGCATTACAAAACCATGGAAATGGCGTGCAAACTATATCAATCATTATTTGACCCACAGCTGAGATGCTGATTCCCCCTCTATCAGTGGTCCACCTCACTGAGATTAACTGGCATCGTATCTCAGTATCGAGGGAAGTTTTCAGTTCTTGCTACTGGTTCTATGTAAATTAATCCATTTTCTCCCGGTAAAAAAAACAAAATCGTTTAGCCTTATGGTCTCTGTTTAACTGTCATCAACTCAGCTCTGTGATATTATTGAAGATAAATGATCTGGGACCACAGCCTGTATCAGCACGGTGCTCAAAGGGTATGACATCAGACAAAGGCCTTGCAGTCTGTGAGAATTTCTAAATAAAACTTCCATTTTCTGACTATTTCTGTCTATCTCCCCTCATGATGTCTTCTGATCTATCCAACTGACCCTTGTTTAGCAACCTTCTAATCACTCCCTGTTTCCAAATTGTGCAGTAGCACAGCTTAATGTGTGGCCATTTAGGAGAAATGGATAGAGCAGGGACAGGAATGATTGTTGTAGGTTCCCGGGTTTAGATGCATCATTAAGACAGAGAAGGCACTGAAAGGGGGGAGGATGCCATTGTTAATCAGAGGCAGTATTACGGTGGTAGAAAGGATATTTGATGAAGACTTGTCTACTGAGGAAGTATAGGAAGAGGTTAGAAACAAAAACGGTGAAGTCACCCTGTTGACAGTTCTCTATAGACCTCTGAAACGTTCCAGAGATGTAGCGGAAAGGATTACAAAGAAGATACTGGATTGGAACGAAAATAACAGAGTAATTGTTATGGCGAACTTTAACTTTCCAAATATTGACGGGAAACAGTTCAAGTAAATTATATGGGTCAGTTTTTCTCAAATTTGTACGGAATGGTTTGCTGACACAGTATGTCGATAGGCCAACAAGGGACGAGGCCAAATTGGATTTAGTACTGGGTAATGAACCAGGCCAGATGTTAGATTGGAGGTGAGCACCTCGGTGATACTGACTACAATTCAGTTGTGTTTACTTTAAAGATGGAAAGGGACAGGTGTTATAGCTGGGGGAAAGGCTATTATGATGCGATTATACTAGCTATTGCGTGTCCTTGATAAGGTTATACCTGTCAGAAAAGGAGGAAGTGGTCAAGTGAGGGTGCTGTGGTTTACTGAATAAGTTGCATCTCTTGTCAAAAGGAAGAAGGAGGCTTCCTTCTCCATGAGGTTATGCTGCACCTGTACAAATTCTGGTGCAGCCATACTTTGAGCAATGTGTACAGTTCTGGTCGCTGCATTATAGGAACTATGTGGATGCATTGTAAAAGGTGAAGAGGAGATTTGCCAGGATGTAGCCTGATATGCAGGGAAGGTCTTACAGGAAAGGATGAGGGACTTGAGGCTGTTTTCATTAAAGAGAAGAAGGTTGAGAGACATGCAAGATGATCACAGGATTAGATATTTTGGAAAGTGAGAACCTTTTTTCTTTGGATGATGATGGCTAGCGTGAGGGGATGTACTTTTAAAATGAGGGATGATAGATTTCAGACAGATGTCAGAAATAATTTCTTTACTCAGACAGTAATAAGGTCGTGGAATGTGCTGCCCGCCCAACAATAGTAGACTCACCAACTTCAAGGCCATTTAAATGAGTATTGAATAAACATAAGGATAAAATTGTAATAGTGTAGGTTAGATGGTCTTCAGATTGGTTTCACAGGTCAACATTGAGACCCGAAGGGCCTGTACTGTGACGTAATGTTCTATGTTCATGAACCTACAATGGGCCGAACAGCTTCCTTCTGTGATGTAACAATTCTGAGGTACTCTGACCCACAATAAAAGCTTTAGGTGCCTGGAAAGACAGGCTGATCCAGTCAAGGACATACACTGCACAATCATCCATCATCCCTTCCTGTTCTCTAATATGCAGCGGCCTCAAAAACATCTATCCAAACAAAATAGCTTGATGCAAATTCAAGCAGCCAGGAGGACGTTCACATGAGGGGATTTCTAGCGAAGGATTTAATGAATAATAAGATTTCAGAATAACACAAATAATATAACAATGTCACAACAGCACAATAATTGACAGCAGAGTAAAACTTACAGTACCAAACAGATCCAAGTTCAACATTGTATTCGGTTTCGGACACTTTGCTATGGGAAGGATGTTATTAAACTGAAACTTTACAAGGTTGTTACCAAGATTTAAGAGTCTGAGTCAGAGGCAGAGGTTGGAAATGCTGGGACATTTCTCTTGAGAGCAGGGGAGACTGAGGGGGGGGGGGGCATGAAGGGCTCTGAGAGTCCAGCCACGGCCCACATCAGTTCCCATCTCCCGGCCTGCTTCGATCCCCTCCAATTTTCCTACCAGTGGATTTTGTCCATAGCGGATATCATATCCCTGGAACATGTGGACAACAAGGACACCTGCGTCAGATTCCTGCTCATTGATTATAGCTCCATTTTCAACACCATTATCCCCTTCAGACTGACCACAATACTCTGTGACCTCAGTCTCAGCCCCGCCCTCTGAAATTGGATCCTCAGATTTCTGACCCACAGTCAGCAATCAGAGAAATTGTGCCTCTTCCACACTAACATTCACCACTGATATTCCAATGGATGTGTCCTCAGCCCCCACTATACTCCCTGTACACCCACGACTGTGTTGCTAAATTCAGAACGAACGATATCTACATGTTCACTGACGACACCGTCAGAGTAGGACAGATGTGTAATGATAGCAAGTCAACATAAAGAACATTCTCCTCACCTTTCAAAATCTTTGTTCCGTCAGCAGACTCGGAAACTTTGCATTCGATTCCCTCAACCAGGTGCTTGAGATATATTGTGAATATCTATGTTCCAAGCACCAATCATTGCGATGCTACAAGAGCCTTTCAAACTGAAAACCACCCATTTATTCCTAATTCACTGTTTCCTGTCAGCTCTCCCATTGTAACACCATGTCCATACATTATCCCCTATCCCATGTGCTTTTAGTTTGCATACGAGGCTTGGGACTCAATCAAAACTCTTGCTGAAAATCCAAGTTCATTGCCGCTATTTTTTATGTAATCAATCTATGAGTCAGTTTCACAAATATGTTTCTCATTTCATCCATATGTATGCCAATTATTTTCAGTTCCAATAATTTCTCCAAATTAGTTTATTTATTCATTTCATTCTATATCCTTTTCTCATCAGACTCAGCTTTTCTCCTATTGCTGGGAAGGCTTTGTTTCTATCTTTTTCTGTGAAGACAGAAGTGAAGTTGTTGTGTCATGTTTCTCTGTTCTCCATTCTCCGTTCCCTGGTTTCAGACTGGAAGGAAGCTGAAACTTTGACTAAAAAGAACAGCTGTTGTCTATTCACCCAGTCCATGCCTCTTGAAATCTTAAGCCTGAATTACTTACCCAGTCAACTTTCTCTGCTCCAAAGTAAATAACTCGAGCTTAGCCAGCCTCTCTCCGCAGCTCATATCCTCCATCCTAGGGAACATCTTGGTGAATCTCCTCTGCACCTCATTCGGTAAAATCACATCCTTCCTTGAATGTGGCTCCCAGAACTACACAAATTATTTAATTGTTCCTTACCAAAGTGCTACATAAAACTTTTACAATCTTTAGGTCAGTGAACAAAGGCTTTATCGATGGTCCTGCTTAACTCATCAATGATCATATTCAGTCACATTCAGTGATTGGTGGAGAAGCACCCGCTGATCTTCCTAGTGTGCTGCCATTCATGGAGTCCTCCCCTGTCTGGTTCCTTCTTCCATAGTGTAGCACCTCATAGTTATCAGGGTACATTCCATATGTCATTGACCTGCCCATCTGACCATCCCATGTATATCTTCCTGTAACAAATTGCACCTCCCATCTCACGGCCAAATACCCGTTTAAATATTTATGTCAAACACAAACTTGCTTATCACACTCCCCCTACCCACTTCACATTCACAACATTTATGAATACCACAAATAATAAGGGACACAGCACTGACATTAGTCACCAGTCACACAAACAGCCTTCTACCACGAAGTTGATTTTGGATGCAATTTGGTAAGTCACTGATAGGTCCTACCTGTTCACTGGTTATTCTGTTCTACTTGAGGTACCTGTAGAGTGTCTGGGGATTCTCCCTAATGTTGGCCTGCCAGCAGGTTACCACGTACTTGTGTTAGTCAGTCTCGTCCGAGTGAAGAATTTCCTCCTTATTACAGTCTTAAATGGTTTGTCCCTTATCCTGCCATTACTTGCCTTAAATGGAGAGTAGACAGCCAGAGAAACATCCTGTTTACTTCCACCTTGTCACATGTTTCATAGATTTTCTAAATGTCACTGTTGTTTGAAACTGGAGAGGCCACAAGTCAAGTCTCCCCATCAAAAAATCTTGATTTCTGACTGATTAATCTCGAGAATGTCCATTGCACGTCCTCTGTGATCAGTATACACTTTCTTAGATTGGGTTACCAACACTGTACACAATACTAGAGGTACTCTCTCACAAACACTGTCTGCAACTGCTTCATGATGTATTTACATTTATACTCCGATTCCCTTAAACAAACTCCAACCTAACAATAACTTTCCAATTACATGTATTCCTCCAAATACTATTCACGTTAATTGCATTTACGAACTCACTGTGTGATTTCTTACAAAAAGACTTCTGAAAATCCAAACACACCACTTCCACTTGTTGTCCATTGTTTATGCTGCAAGACCAAAAATAAATCAAACAATTCCAAAGTTTGTCAGGTATGATTTCTCTGTCAGAAATGCAGAGTGATTCTGTGCAATGTTGTGGTTAATTTGTAAATTCCCAATATCACATCTTTTTGAATTGATTCCAACTGTTTTCCTACAAATGTCAAGCTACTTGATCTGCAGTTCTACACATTATCTCTTCTTCCCTACGTACATAGTTGGATCATGTTTACTACATTCCAGTTATCTACAAGGGCTTATGGTCTTTACATGATCTACAGTAAAATAAAACATAATCACCGACAGTTCAATTAGTATGCTGTTTTATTTCTGATATTTTGATATGAAGTACAGTCTGGCCCATCAGACTTAGCAATGATCAATCTAGCTCCATTTTCAAGTACTACCTTGTTGCTGATACGAACTGACTTTTGTCTTTAATTCCACCCAAGTCCCATGTAATCAATTGCTTTACACGGAGATTGTCTGGAGCTTTCTCCATGAAGACAGATGCAAAGTAGCTGGTTAGTTTCTCTGCCAATTCCTTGTTCCCCACAATGAATTCTCCTTATAAACATTACAAATTTCCACATTTTATCTTGCTTTGTTTTCGTTGGTATAGGGATCGTTTGTATTCATGTTCTTTTTGATTTCCTAAACAGTTTCTTCATCCTTATTTACAGAAAAGTTCCGTTTCCACAACATCTGGAATTCTTCTGAAGCTGCCTCCTTTGGTTTAATGAACTATTTAAATTCTTATGTTAACCATCATTGAGTTATCTTCCATTTCTTTGGTGTTTATAACTTATTGATATGTATGTACTTTTCAGTTTTTGCATTATTTCTATCAATAACGTTGTTTGTCTCACACTAAATGTTATATTTTATTTTACCAATTCACGTGATCCTGTCGCCTTCGGGTTCCATGGTATTTGAGTGCAATGTTCAAAAATTGTATATTGCATGCAGGCGCCATGTAAAATGCAACATACTAATGTCATTATTCCTCAAAAGCTGCTTCAGAGCAAGGCTAGTAATTAGTCCTTCTGTCCACACAACACTACACCCGAAATAACCTGTTCTCTAGTTTGGTTCAAAACATACTCTTCAACCTACCTCATATACACTTACGACATTTATTTTTCACAGCATTAGCAATCATTTACTTAACACAGTTTAGATACAATTTTAGACCATCCAGTATTACTGCAGCAGCCACAATATTTGCACATCTAATTTCCGGTGAATAGGATGCACAAAATTGCGAAACAGTTTTGGTTTAGATATGTAAGGCACCAATGTTTGTTCCTCCTTGTTGTTTGCAAGATCAACGCAAACTGATTCTGAAGAAGCTGAGGGATGTGCTCTGTGGTGTTATTAGTGACAGACGTGGACAAGACATTGGGAAGGCTGACCCCGATAGTGAGACGATCTGAAGGAATGCCCATCAATGCAGGACAAGCATCAATGACCTTCCCCGCTCTGCCAGGACAAATGTCTCCCTATTCCCTCTACTCCCTCACACTCTCTGTATATCTGTTACAGCACCTGTCCCCGAAATGCCTCTTGCTCCACCAGTCACACTATTGCATGCAACACCCTCTTTTCGAAACTCTCTTTATCACTGAAAGCAAATCGAGATTGAATTTATTGTTTTGCCAACATTGAACCAGTGAGACAATTTGATGTTGGGGATATAAAAATGTGGACATTTCGAAAATTGGGGAAAGAGCAGATGCCATCGAGACTGAAGAAGTCTGGGGATCAATCATCTTGCTCTGCAAGAAATTAGGAAATACTTAGTATCAGAGATATTTTCTCATATGAAATATATTCACAGTAAACAGAAATACGATGACCCAGGGAATTCAGCAGCCAGAAGAGGAACATCACAGAGGACGGCAGTGGCTGTGTGGTTTTGAAATCAAGTTGATGTAATATTCATGAGTGTGTTATTGAAACAGCATATTGTTAGAGAGTTGGGGGCAGTTGTTGGGGGTGGGGTGGTTGGTTAAAATTGTAAATAGTTGTGGCATAATGTTCACTTTTACAGTTAAAAACAAATTGGTGCTATTTTCTTTAAATAGTGGAATTTGGGAGTTCGCTGTCACTCATTATCTAATAGATTACGAGGTGAGATGAGCTTTCCTGAGTGTTTGGTTTAATTAACAGAGGCTTTCACCACCATGTCCTAATATTTGCAAAGACCAACAGAGAGCAACAAAAAAAAATAAGGAGTGAGACCAGGGAAACCCAGTGGATGTGGTCGATCTAGACTTCCAAAAGACCGTTTATAAGGTGCCACACGGGAGGTTGCTGAGTAAGGTGAGGGCCCATGGTGTTCGAGGTGACCTACTGACATGGATTAAGGATTGGCTGTCTGACAGAAGGCAAAGAGTTGGCATAAAAGGTTCTTTTTCGGAATGGCAGCCGGTGACAAGCGGTGTCCCGCAGGATTCAGTGTTGGTGCCGCAGCTGTTTATTTTATATAATAATGATCTGGAGAAAGGGACTGGGGGCATTCTCGCGAAGTTTGCGGATGACACGAAGTTAGGTGGAAAGGCAGGTAGTACTGAGAAAGTGGGGAGGCTGCAGAAAGATCTTGACATTTTGGGAGAGTGGTCCAGGAAATGGCTGACGAAATTCATTGTGAGCAAATGCGAGGTCTTGCACTTTGGAAAAAAGAATACAAGCATGGACTACTTTCTGAACGGTGAGGAAACTCATAAAGCCAAAGTACAAAGGGATCTGGGAGTGCTAGTCGAGGATTCTCTAAAGGTAAACATGCAGGTTGAGTCCGTGATTAAGAAAGCGAATGCAACTTTGTCATTTATCTCAAGAGGGTTGGAATATTAAAGCAGTGATATGCTACTGATACTTTATAAAGCTCTGGTTAGGCCCCATGTGGTGTACTGTGTCCAGTTTTGGTCCCCACACCTCAGGAAGGACATACTGGCACTGGTGGGTGTCCAGCAGAAATTGACATGGATGATCCCTGGAATGGTTGGTCTAACATACGAGGAACGGCTGAGAATCCTGGGATTGCATTCATTGGCGTTGAGAATGTTAAGGGGAAATCTAATAGAAACTTACCGATAATACATGGCTTGGAAAGGATGGACGCTAGAAAATTGTTTCCGTTAGGCGAGGAGATTAGGACCCGTGGGCACAAGCTTACAATTAGAAGGGGGCAATTCAGAACAGAAATTTGGAGACATTTCTTCAGCCAGAGAGTGGTGGGTCTGTGGAATTCATTGCCGCGGAGTGCAGTGGAGGCCGGGATGCTAAATGTCTTCAAAGCAGAGATTGATAAATTCATGTTGTCACGAGGAATTAAGGGCTACGGGGAGAATGCGGGTAAGTGGAGTTGAAATGCCCATTAGCCATGATTAAATGGCAGAGTGGACTCGATGTGCCGAATGCCCTTACTTCCACACCTAAGTCTTATGGTGTCTTATGGAGAAGATTAAATATGAGGTAAGTAAGCCAGTCATGTAAAGAAAGACTGCAAGAGCTTCTTTCGATTCATAAAGGGCAAACGAGAGGCACGAATGGGCATCTGGTCGCCAGAACTTGACACAGGAGAGATAGTAATATGGAACAAGGAAATGGTTGAGGAGCTGAAAAATTACTTCGTGTCAGTCTTCACGGTTGGACACAGGAGTAATATCCCAAACATTGAAAAGACTTAGTGGACAGACCTGAGTAAGGTGGCCATCACCTAGGAAAAGGTGCTGGGAAAACTGAATGGCCTGAAGGTAAGTAAATCACCTGGACCAGATGGACTCCACTCCAGATTTCTAAGGCAGATAGCTGATGGGACAGTGGAGGCGTTGGTGGTGATCTTTCAGGAATGTCTCGAATCTGGGAGATTCCCAGAGGACTGGAAAATCGCTAACGTGATACCCCTGTTTAAAAAGGGACAAAAACAAAAACCAAACAATTACAGACTGACTAATCTAAACTTGGCTCTGGTAAGATCTTGGAATCCATTGTGAAGGATTAGATTTCTGAATACTTGGGTGTGGATGATGAATTAGGGCAAAGTTAGCATGGTTTCATCAAGGAGAGGTCATGCCTGGAGAATGTGGTAGAAACCCTTGAGGACGTAACGAGCAGCTTTGACCAAGGACAGCCAATGTATGTCATCCACCAGGGCTTCCAATAGGTCTTTGACAATGTTCTGACAGGAGGCTACTGAATAAGGCAAAGAGTCCATGGTTTTAGAGGCAAGGTGCAAGCATGGATAGAAGTTTGGCTGTCTGGCAGGAAACAAAGAGTGTCGATAAAAGTGTCCTTCTCAGGATGACAGCCAGTGACAAATGGTTTTCCATAACGCTCAGTGTTGGGACCACAACTTTTCACTTGATACATTAATGATCCTTGTTGTGGTTCTGTTCGCCGAGCTGGAAGTTTTTGTTGCAAACGTTTCGTCCCCTGGCTAGGAGACATCATCAGTGCTCTGGAGCCTCCTGCGAAGCGCTTCTTTGATGTTTCTTCCGGTATTTATAGTGGTCTGTCCTTGCCGCTTCTGGGTGTCAGTTTCAGCTGTCCGCTGTAGTGGTTGTATATTGGGTCCAGTTCGATGTGTTTGTTGATGGAGTTTGTGGATGAATGCCATGCCTCTAGGAATTCCCTGGCTGTTCTCTGTCTGGCTTGCCCTATGATAGTAGTGTTTCCCCAGTCGAATTCATGTTGCTTGTTGTCTGAGTGTGTGGCTACTAGGGATAGCTGGTCGTGTCGTTTCGTGGCTAGTTGATGTTCATGTATGCGGATTGTTAGCTGTCTTCCTGTTTGTCCTATGTCGTGTTTTGGGCAGTCCTTGCATGGTATTTTGTAAACTACATTAGTTTTGCTCATGTTGGGTATCGGCTCCTTTGTTCTAGTAAGTTGTTGTCTGAGCGTGGCTGTTGGTTTGTGTGCCGTTATGAGTCCTAAGGGTCGCAGTAGTCTGGCTGTCAGTTCTGAAACGCTCCTGGTGTATGGTAGTGTGGTTAGTCCTTTTGGTTGTGGCATGTCCTCGTTCCGTGGTCTATCTCTTAGGCATCTGTTGATAAAGTTGCGCAGGTATCCATTTTTGGCGAATACCTTGTATAGGTGTTCCTCTTCCTCTTTCGCAGTTCTGGTGGACTGCAGTGTGTTGTGGCTCTTTTGAATAGTGTCCTGATGCAGCTTCGTTTGTGTGTGTTGGGGTGGTTACTTTCATAGTTTAGGACTTGGTCTGTGTGTGTTGTTTTCCTGTGTACCCTTGTGGTGAATTCTCCGTTCGGTGTTCTCTGTACTATCACGTCTAGGAATGGGAGTGGGTGGAGTTAGACAGGAACTTGTAGGGGTTGGCTGGATGAGCTTGCTTGCAGTTGAAAGGACTTCTGGCAAGTGGGAGGATTTTAAAAGTGAAATGTCTACAATTCAAGGTCTGTATGTTCCTGTGAGGGTAAAAGACAAGTTTGGAGGGAATAGGGAACCCTGGATGTCAGGGGATATTGAGGCTTTGACCAGCAAAATGGAGGCGTGGCTCAAATCCATGCAGCTGGGATCAAGGGAATCGTGGCGGTGTGCAGGGGATGCAGGAGTTTACTGAAGATGGAAATCAGAAGGGTGAAAAGGGAGCACAAGAAAGCCTTGCATGAGAAGATTAAGGTGAGTCCAAAGACGTTCTTTAAGTATATTAAATTAAAAGGAATAACTAAATAAGAATATGACCCCTCAACGTCCAAAGTGGACATGCATGTCTGGAACCGTAGGAGATTTGCGAGCTTCTCAATGAATATTTCTCCTCTGTCTTTACCGTGGAGAAACACATGAAGACTTGGGAGCTTAAGAAAGGTCATGATGTTATCTTGGATTGAGTCAATATCACAGGAGAAGACATGTTGGATGCATTAGAATGTATGAAGGTGGATAAATCTCCTGGTCCTAAACAGATGCATCCAAGAACACTGCAAGAGGCTACCAAAGAAACTACAGGGACCTGGGTGATAATATTGCATCATCGTTAGCCACAGGTTAGGGTCTAGAATATTGGAGGGTAGCAAATGTGCCATTATTCAGGAAGGGAAGCAAAGAAAAATCTGGGAACTATAGGCCAGGAAGTCTAACATCTGTAGTGCGTAGGTTACTTGAGAAAAATCTGAGGGCTAGAAGTACATGCATTTGGAATGACAGCATTTGATTAGAATTTTTTTTTCAGATTCACCACAGTATGGAAACAGGCGTTTGGCCCAACAAGGTCACACCGACCCTCCAAACAGTAACCAACCCAGTCTCATTCCTCGACCCTATATTTACCCCTGACGAATGCATATAACACTATGGGTAACTTAGCATGGCTAATTCACTTAACCTGTACATCTTTAGATTGTGGAAGGAAAATGGAGCACCCGGAGGAAACCCACACAAACACAGGGAGAATGTGCAAACTCCACACAGAGAGTCTCCCGAAGCTGGAATCGAGCCAGATCCATGGGACTGCGAGGCAGCAGTGAGCCACCATGCCACACTTACTTGTTGTCAACACAGTTGAAAGACACAGGTACAAAATCTAGTCTGCCCTTCACCCATGATGCAAATCCAATAAAACATATCATGGATAGTTTATTCTCCCCTGAAAATGTCATATTATTATTATTTATTATTGCTTTTTATTATTTATTTTAATAATTATTATTAATTGCTGATTTTAGACTGAACAGATTGCGTGGCTTTGTAAGCCTTATATTACGGAGCCTTTAACAGGTTACCCTTGGAATTAGAGCTGATCTTATTGAAACATGCTAGACTTTCAGGAGAATGGATCAGGTAGATACCAACTGGGTGTTTGTATAGTCCGACCTTGTTGTCATTGTCATAGAATGTGTACAGTGTGTATGCAGGAAATTCTGCCCATTGAATCCAAACTGAACCACTGAGCTGCATCCCACTCAGACCTGTCTCCCTACCCCATCCATGTAATCTTATATTTTCCATGAATAACCCACACATCCCTGGGCACTATGGGCAATCTCACATGCCAAATCCACCCTAAGCTGCACGTCTTTGGACTGTGGGAGGAAACTGGAGCATTGTGAGGAAACCCACACAGACACGGGGAGAATGTTCAAACTTCACTCAGAGAGTTGCGTGAGGTTGGAGTTGAATCCAGCTACTTGGTGATGTGAGGCAGACATATTATCCACATGTCCACCATGCTTCTCTGTTAGTACGATTCGTTACCTGTGGCTGATTGAAGAAATCTGCCTGACTTATTCCTTTATCTGAACCTGACTCAGTCTGAGACCTTTATCATCGGCCATATCACCAAGCTGGAGTGAGACTAGAAAAGGAAACAGGGACAACCTGCAACCTCAGTCAGAGCAGGAATGAGGAGAAGTTCACAACGTGGGATTTCTTTCAAGTGGGAATTCTCTTCCCAGAGGTTTATAATCTTTATGTTAGAGCAAGGCTGGCTGGCTTCGTCTGATTTTCCATAGACAGGTAAATCAGGGATAATGGTGCATTGGGAGAAAAGAGCAGCTGGGACCACAATGAGATTAGCCACGACCTTATTTACTGCTGGAGTAGTGTCAAAGGGCCGAATGGGCCATTCGTGTTCCTCAGCCCATTGTTCTGATGTTCCATTCATCCCTTCGGACCTGCTACACAGGGGCAGATCCAGGCCAGTCCGGTGGTTAGGTTCAGTGTCGGAAATGTACTTGGAAAATCCAGGCTGGACAAGAAGTGTCCCCACCCCCAATCCCTGTTTCCAGGCTTCCCCACTCTGTAACTTCTGATCCAGTTGGGAGTCATGCTACAGACACAGATTTCATGTGAATACCGCCCCCATACCCTATCCAGGGTTAACTTAAACAATTCTTCTGCTCTCCATGAATACAACATTGTACAACACGACTGCCAGGAAAACAAACAGTTACTTTCCAAAGGAATAGCATGAGAATGTAAGAAATGCGAACAGGAATAGGCCATTCGGCCCGTCAAGCCTGCACTGTCATTCAATTAGATCATGGCTGATCTACTCTACGGATAACCCTTGTACCCCTCAACTCACTGACATGTCAAAAACCTATCCACCCCGTCTGTAAATACATTCAGTGTCCCAGCCTCCACAACTCTCTGGGTTAGGAAATTCCAGACATTCATTACCTTCTGAAAGAAGAATTTTTTTTTTGTATTTCGGTTTGAAATTGATCTCCCTTATTCTGCATTATGTCCCTTGTCAAGTCCCTTCTCTAACTTGTACATTTCAGTAATATCATGCTCATTCATTTCAACTGCATGACTAATCGCCTCACCATTTGAGACGTTCTCATTAATTCAACCATTTCTTCCGAGGAACCCGTCTAATGTGCCAACCTAGTTTCTTGCTGCTTCAGCATGTTGACCTTGTGTTTCCTACACCGAACACTCCAATCCTTTTGTATTGTTCCTTTTTGGGGAGTCCTTTTCATTAAATAACAGCCTGCCTTTTGGTTCTCAGTATCATCCACAAACTCGGATGTATATTGCACTCGCCGTCAGGCTATCAGTATAGATTGTAAATAACTGATATCATCGGATTCATATTTGTGGTACTTCAGTAGATACCCTTTATCATAAAGATCCAATTAATCCTGACTCCGATTTCTAAGTTTTAACTAATCATCATTCCATGCTAATACTGTATTCATCGTACTGTGAGCTCCTATCTCGTGCAAGAAACTTTACTTTGTAAACTCTCTGGAAAGCCTTGTGTCTATCAGTTCCCCTTTATTAAGTCCGCTTGTTACATTCTCAGGGATCTCGAGAAAAGCTTTGCATGATTTTACAGACAAAATATAGTTTCCATTTCACAAACCATGCTGGCTCTGCGTGAAGCTTTTCTAAATGCCCTGCACTCCTTCCTTAATAATAGACTCTTGCAGATTCCCAGCAATAAGGGTTAGGTAAATGGTTCTTGCTTTCTGTCTCATTCCTTTCTTGAGGATAGGCACCACATTGGAGGCTCTCCAGTTTCGCTGAAACACTCCTGTAATCCAAAGAGTTATGGAATATTACACACAGTGCCGCTAGTCACTCTATGAACACTTCTTTTAAAACCAGCTATGAATTACTGCTGATCTGTCTACTCTTAACCTTATCTGTCTGATAAAAACCGGTTCCTTTTGTTATAAACACTTGCCTTCTGTTACCAATTTGTTAATATCATTGAAATACCTACACTGCATTCCCCTGTGGTGAATGTTGCAAAATACTGGTGCAAATTATCTGCCTGTTTTCTCTCGCCAGTTCCCCAGTCGCACCCTCCAAATAATCTAAGCGTACTTTCCCGATGTCATTTCTCCAAAGGTCACACACTCATGTTGAACGTCTTCATCCATTCTCGGAAAAGCTCGAATGCTTGTTTCTTTATATATATATATATATATATATATATATATAATCTTGCCAGTTTACTTGCATAATATCTTTCCTTCCCTTTTCCTCGCTTTCTGGATTCATACAGTCATATAGCTCACAAATAGACCCTTTGATCCAACCTGTCCATGCTGACCAGGTTTTCCAAACTAAACTAGTCCCATCTGCTTTCATTTGGCCCATATGCCTCTAAATATTTCCCATTCATATGTTTGGCCATATGTAGTTGTACTCACAACCTCCACTCTTCATCTGATAGCTCATTCCATACCCACACCACCCTCTGTGTGAAAAAGTTGCCCTTTCGTCCCTTTTAAATGTTCCTCCTTTCACCTTAAAGCTATGTCCTCTATGTTTGAACTCCTTTCTCCTGCAGAATAGACCTTGGCTATTCACAGTAGCCATACCTCCCATGATTTTATTAACTTCTATAATATCATCTCTCAACCTCCTACAATCCATCTGATTCTAACTTCAAGAACAAGCATTATATTAAAAAAACAGCAGTGTAAATTTGAAACAATATTAAAAATGTCAGGTAAACAACACTCAGCCACAAACTTCATACTGTGGTTTGTTTTTCTCCATGTTAAAACATTAAGGCAGCATGAAAATCTTACGAGCGGCAATAAGAAGTAAAACACCTGAATTTTTTTGTCTGAAGGGGGAGATCATCTCTACAGTGAAAACGTATCTCTGGCCAGATCTATATAATTCCACATGGTCAAAATTCTCCCTCCTCATCCACCCATGACATTGTGTGGCTGTGTCTTCTTTATCTTGCACAAAATAGAGAGAAATCCTTTCTCCCATTTACATCTTAAATTCAACCCATTTACATCATCTTCTAGTACACTACTGCTAAAAAAACTATATATATTTTGCCCCGCCCTCTTTCCATGACACCCATGCACACCTCTCTCAAGAGATTAAAAACCCATTTTCCAATCCTTTTCAATTCTGAAGAAGTGTCATATTGGGATTGAAACACTAATTCTGTTTCTTTGTCTCTGTAGATGTTGCCAGACCTGCTGAGTTTCTCCAGAAATGAAGAGGTACAGAACAACTTTTCAATTAAACAAATAACTGTGGATACTGGAAATAAAACTGCAAATATTTCTGGAGAATCTGTGAGCTTTGTAGAAGGGTCACTGGACCAGAAAGAGTAACTCCGCTTTCGCTCCAGAAGATACTGCCGACCTGCTAAGTTTCTTCAGCAATGGCTGTTTTTGAATAAGTTCCAAAGACGTGTCAAAGCTGCCCAAACGCCCTGTCAAACACGGAACGCCACACATTGTGGACTGACCGATGACACCAGGTGCACACATTCATTGGCTCTGAAATTGCATACAGCTGGCTTCACTGACACGACAAAGCTCTTAATCAGGGTCAGGGAGAGAAACAGAGGGAAACACATTCACTTCAAGTTCAGATGATGGCTTACAGGAATGGAAAAGATTCAGATGAATATGTTAAAGTACTTGAGGAATGCAACAGATTGGAGGCGTGACACTACGAAGAGACCCTGAGCAGAATGTAAATACGAAAATGGACGTGTTACCACATCAGAAATCAGGTTAGCTCACTGAGTACAGGGCTGATGGGTGAATGGGTCTCGATGTGAACTGGGGGCAGCGACTTGAATTGAAAATGCAGATATTACAGCTCAACTGAGTTATCATGTGGTCCTGTAGATCACAGCAACAACAGAATTATATTCAACCACAATCTATATTTTTTCCAGAGATAATTCATCAGGCTACCATTAACATAAACTGATCGATGGTTCAATGACGAGTGTCGGTGAACATGCCAGGGTCAGAACCATGTGTACCTAAACCTGATAACAATCAAATAAAACTATGGTACTTGACCGGTTGCATTCTAACCAGCAGAACTAACAACTGATCAAGAGGAAAAAGTTATAGCAAAACTAACGGACCAGATCTAAACTCTGCAGTCCTGCTATATCCAGGCATAAGTGTCCATGGATCATTAAACAACTTAGTGGAGGAGAGGACTCCACAAATACTCCCATCCTAAACAATGGAACTGCCCTGACCATCGGTGTAAAAGACAAGTATGTATTCTCTGCACCATCCTCAGCCAGAAATGTTGGGTCATCATGATTCCCACAGAATCACAGATGCCAGTCTTAATTCAATTCGTGACATGAAGAAACAGCTGAACACAGTAGCTACCACAAAGGCCATGGGGCCTGACCACATTCCTGTTATAGGACTGAAGACTTGTGCTGCACAACAAGCCGTGTCCCTGGGAAAGCTGTTTCATTCCAGCTCCAACTCTGACATATCCCTGGCAATTTGGAAAGTTACTCAACTATGTCCAGTCCCCTAATAGGAGAATAATTACAATCTGATAATTTAACATCCCCTCAGTCTCATCACGACAGGCAAATTGGTGGGAGTTCTTTTTGACAGAGCTTTCAAGCAGCACGAATATACTCTGCTCAGTGTGGTTTCTGATATGTCCTCATGTGGAGTTGGTGCAGTTGTGTAAATGTCACTAGATTATTAATCCAGACCAGGATAATGCTCTAGCAGCTGATGGTAGTTAAAAGCCATTAGTAAAATATTGAGATGTAAAGTTTGGTGTCAGTAACAGTGACCTTGAAGCCAATGTTGATTTTAAACACCAATTTCCTTCCCTAATGTACTTTCAGGAAGTTTTTCCCGTGCTTTCCTGGTCTGGCCTAACAGTGACTGCAGACGCACAGGTAAGTGATAAGTTCTTTGATGGTCTCTAAATTGGTCAAGGAAGGCACTCAATAGCTTGAAACGGCTCTGAGGTCTTAAAGGATAAACCCAGACCACAGAACCGGCAACTAGCTTGTTTTCGGAAAAGGGAATGCGAAACACAGTCCTATCCTCTGGACAGATGCTGCCTTCCTAATGTTTGGAAGTTTGTGAGGGGAAGCTTGTTCAGGGAGAACTGGAATTCCACATCGGCATCACGTGGTCAGCTTTACTGCAGATGCACAGGGAAACGAGCAGGCCATTCGACACATTGAGCCTTCTCCATTCTAGCTCATCGAGAAAATCTCCTCAATGCATTTTTCCCACACAGTGCTTATATCAGTTAGTACATGAAAACATCGGGACATATAAAATAAGAATTACTGTGATCCTTTCTGTCCATCAATATTTGCTCCTCCATTAAATATGCAGAGAGTCCTCTGATAAAAACATGTTTATTAAACACAATTGGCTGCAACACATTTCGTGAATTGTGCACCTTTTTTTACAACACAAGCTCTGTTCCGTGATTTCTTGGCTGACACCAGCTGAACAGCAAAACCTGGCCTCAGGATCCTCTGTCTGCAAAATGCACCCTCAGTGTGTTCGGCGAAAACAGGAATTCAATACGCTCTGCAAGCCTTAAACCTTAATCTACATTTAGAAGGAACTTTACTTCAAACTAGGGGGAGAATTTTAGGGAGAATTAGAATTCTCCATCAGCATCAAGTGGTCAGTCTGCCCCTCGTGCTTTCTGGTGAAGAGCTTGGTGAAAGGTACAGTGCTGTAGTCAGTGACTATAGTAGGAAAGTGTTACATTTATTGTGCTATTTCTTTACAATATATGCTTTGAGGATATACTTAGACTGTGCTAGTGTGTGTGTGTCAGATTAACTTTAGTTTTTGGCTTTTACTGATATTCTGTGGATTTGCCTCTCCACCTCCTTTTCCCACAGGCCGCATTATTAATATTGCAAGATTTTCTACAACACCGCGTTGTACAGGAACACAGCTGTAACGTTATTGGTGAATAATCTGTAATGATATCTGATCCTCTATCTTCACTCCACTCCTGCCCTCTCCTATGCCTTTATAGTGTCTCGGAATCCTTACGTATATTCACTGCCTTGGCTTCCACAGCCTGATCTGCGAGAGAGTTCCCCAGGTTCACCAGTCTCTGAGTGCAGACATTTATTCTCATCTCAATGCAGAGTGATCTGTCTGGACTTAATACTGTGGCCCCTTGTTTTAGACATCCCAGTCAGGGGAATTATCATCCCTGCTTTCAATCTGTCTCGCCCTGTCAAAGTGTTATATATTTCACTTATTTTCCTGAAGCCCATGGAATACATGCCCAGTCGTCCCAAACTCTGCTCCCACAATAAGACAGTCATCCCAGAGATCAGTGGGGTTATCCTTCACTGCTCTCCCTCAAGTCAAGTTTATCCTTTATTAGGTAATGAGACCAAAACTGCGCTCAGTATTGCACAATGTTCGAGATGTGTTCTCATTAAGGCCCTGTACAGCAGCAGCAAGTCACACTTACTCCTGGCCTCAAATCTGCTTGAAATGAAGATCAACATCCCATTTGTCTTCCTAACTATTTTCTGTTCCTGCAATATTGCTTTCACTGACTGGTGCACGGGGAGATCCAGATCCTCTACAATGTTACAGTTCCCCACTTGGTGGGTCTACGTACACTGGTCAGTGTGCCAATGCCATTCCCAGTATTGACTTCTGGCTTCATAACTCACTGTCCTGCATGGAGCTCAGAGGTCTGAAAGAAGAAAACAAAAATGCAGTGTAAGTTTCTTTTTGATCAGCATTTTTTTCAAACAACCCCTTTTCAAATGGTAGACTGCCGTTCTGTTTTTCCAATCATAGTGCACAAAGTCACATCTCCCCCCATTGCTCTCCATCTGCCGCATATTGGCCCAGTCACTCTGTTTGTCTCAAACACGTTGGAGCTTTTTTACATCCTTCTCACCCACTCACAACCCAAAATGATTTAGTATCATCAGCAGACTTGGGAATATTGCATTTGAT
Source organism: Hemiscyllium ocellatum (assembly GCF_020745735.1). NCBI lineage: Eukaryota > Metazoa > Chordata > Chondrichthyes > Orectolobiformes > Hemiscylliidae > Hemiscyllium > Hemiscyllium ocellatum. The sequence continues at coordinate 88,775 of NW_026867819.1, forward strand.
TCACTCAACTAAAAACATGGTGTGTATTGGAAATATCTGGAAGCCAAAGCCCGATTCCAGCTATATCACCCAGGGCTTCCACTCAATAAATGTTGTATTCCTTCTCCCTGCTTCCTATCAGCTCTCCCATTCGAAAACCATGTCCACGTGTGGGTCGCAGTCCCATAAGATTAGAATTTGTATAGTAGGCTTGGGGCTTTATCAGTAACGTTCTTGAAAACCCAATCGTATTGTATTGATTGCTTCTCCATAATTTTGCAAGTCACTTTCTGAAATATGATTTCGATTTCATATGTTTCTGCTGACTTTTTCTTCGCCCATTACTTTATTCCCATTACTTTCTCTACAACTCCTTAGTTGCTAATTTCATTCTATTCCTTTTTTTCCCCACCAGACTAAAGTTTCCTAGTATTGTTGGGAAGATTTCTTTTTTGTTTCTTTTTCGTCTGTGAAGACATAACTTTAGCACTAGCTTCATAGTTCTGTCTTTTCCCTGTTCTCCATTCAGCATTCTCTTTTTCAAATTCACTGTTGCAACACTTGTTAATACACTCCTCAGGAACTCATCAATTCCTATCTTAAGATGCTCAATGATTGACCTTCCACAGTGATACAATCATAGGAGCACAGACTCTGTATCGTCAGAAATACAGCGTGGACTACATTCGTCTCACTTCCCTACGTGAACCCCATAGACATGAATGTTATGCCACTTCAAGTGCACGACAATGTATTTTTATTGGTTGTTAGGTTAGCTGTACCAACTGCCTTTTCAGGAAGTGCATTCCCCAACATCTTCTGCATGAAAACCAATCCTAAAATCCTCATGAAACTTCAAACCCTTCACTTTATAGGGTGCTCCCTTGTTCTTCACCTTTGCCTAAAAAGAACAACTGCTGTCTATCCATCCTGTCCAAGCCCCACGCAATCTTATTCTTCTGAATCACAGCCGCCTCAGCTTTCTCTGCTCCAAAGTAAACAACCTGAGCTTATCCAACTTCTCTCCATTACTGATACGCTCCATCCCAGGGAACGTCCTGCTGAATCTCCTCTTCACCCCCTCTAGTACAATCACATCCTTCCTGTAATGTGGCTCCCAGAGCAACACACAGCATTCCATCTTGGCCTAACCTAAGTTCCACATAGCTCTTATAATCTGTGTCTCGATGAATAAAGGTTATGTTTATGATTCCCCTATATGTTCTCAATTTGTGCATTAATCTGTCTAGACCCATTCAGGCATGGGTGGAGAAACACCCTCTAAGCTTCCTCGTGTGCTGCCATTCATTGAATACTCCGCTGCCTGGTTCCTTCTTGCAAAGTACATCACCTCATATTCATGAGGATTACGTTCAATCTGCCAATAATCCACCCACATATTTATAACTTTGGTTGATATCTATTGCTCTTTTCTTGATGTAATGCGATTATAATTGAGCAATGTAACACCAAAGACATTCGGGAGGAGCTGGCAAAATTTAATTGGAAGGGAAAAAGTGAGGACTGCAGATGCAGGAGATCAGAGCTGAAAATGTGTTGCTGGAAAAGTGCAGAAGGTCACGCAGCATCCAAGGAGCAGGAGAGTCGATGTTTCCGGCATGAGCCCTTCTTTAGGACTCCTGAAGAAGGGATCATGCCCGAAACATCGACTCTTCTGTTTTATTGGAAGGGAAGCCGAGCAGGGAAGTCCATGGAGCAGCAATGGCAGGAAAATCTGGGGATAATTCGGAACATAATGAAATTCATCCGAAAGAAGATGAAACATACTCATGCAACGACAAGGCAACCATGAATGATAAGGCAAGTAAGGGGCAGCATCAAACCAAAACAGAAAACATACAATGTGATGAAGATTATTGGGAATCCATAGAATTCATTCGCTTTGGAACGACATAAAGCTGGCTTCACTGACTCTACAGAGCTCTTAATCATGGTCAGGAACGGAAACAGAGGGAAACACATTCACTTTAAGACCGAAGATGGCGTTAATGAAGTAAAAAGATTCAGATGAAATGAACAGTTGAATTAAAATCAGTTAAATGCTTTTGTGAAATGTGTCTGATTGAAAGCATGACCCGGAGAGAGACCCTCAGCAGAATGAGAATTTTAGAAAATGGAAGTATTTCTACATCAGAAACCAGGTTAGGTCACTGAGTGCAGGGCTGATGGGTGAATGGGTCTCAGTGAGAATTGGGGAACCGACAGCGGAAGTTCATTGCAGATATTGCAGCTGGAAACTGCGTATTCATGTCATGCTGTAGACCACAGCAGCAGGAGAAGCAGACTTGCATTCAACCACAACCTGTAACTTTTTTTCCCAGGATAATCATTTAGTTTGCTATTGCCATCAACATGATCTATGACTCAGTGACGTGTGTGGGTGAACGTGTCAGGGCCAGAACCACATGAACCTAAATCTGATGCTAACCCATTAAAGCTAGTGCACTTGACCAATAGATCTGATTGAAGCTCTGCAGTCATTCCACATTTAGTCATAAATGGTGATGGACGATTAAACAAACGACGCAGGAAAGGGCTCTACAAACATCCCCATCCTAAATAACGGAAAAACCCTGCACCCTCAGAGTAAAAGACACGGATGTAGTATCTGCATCATCCTCAGCCAGAAGTGTTGAGTGGATGATCTACCTCACCCTCGCCATGATGCCCACAGAATCACAGATGCCAGTCTTCAACAAATTTGATTCGCTGCACGTGACATGAAGAAATAGCTGAACACAGTAGATACGACAAAGGCAATGGGCCCTGAACCCATTCCTGCAATAGGACTGAAGACTTGTGTTGCACAACAAGCTTTGTTCCTGGGGAAGTTGTTTCATTCCAGCTCCAACTCTGATACCTCTCTGGCAATGCAGAAAATACTCAACTATGTCCACTTCCATAAGAGAAGAATAATTACAATCTGACCAATTACCACGCCCTAAGTCCTCTCACGATGCTCAAATTGGTGGGAGTTCTTTTTGAAAGAGCTGTCAAGCAACACAGGAATAACCTGCTCAGTGTGGTTTCCGATAGGTCCCCATGGGGAGATGGTGCTATTGTGGAAATATCATTGGATTACTAATATAGGCAATGATAATGCTCTGGCAGCTGGTGGAAGTTAAAAAAAACAATTAATAAAACATTGAGATAGAAAATCTGGTGTCAGTAATAGTTACCCTGAAGCCAAAGTCGATTATAAACATCAGTTTACATCCCCAATGTACTTTCAGGAAGTAAATCTCCCGTGCTTTCCGGGTCTGACATAAAAGTGACTCCAGACACACAAACATGCGATATACTCTTCAATGGTCTCTGAAATGGCTCCAGAATTATCATCACTACTTGTAATCTGTCTCACCCTGTCAGAGTTTGATATATTTCACTAAGATATCCACTCTTTTTGCTAAAGCACATGGAATGTAGGTTCAGTCGACCCAAACTCTGCTCCCACAACAAGCCTGTCATCCCAGAGATCAGTCTGGTCATCCCTGACTGCTCTCCCGCAGTGTCAGCATTGTCCGTTATTAGGTAAGGAGACCAAAACTGCACACAATACTGCACAATGTTCGAGATGGGGTCTCATCAAGGGTCTGCACAGCTGCAGTAAAACACCCTGACACCTGGACACAAATCCCCCTGCAATGAAGGTCCAACACCCCATTTAATTTCCTAACTGTTTTCTGTTCCTGCAAAAAAATACTTTCAGCGACTGGTGTACAGGGAGATCCAGATCTTTTTCAATGTTACAGTTACCCAACTGTTGGGTCGATGTACACTGGTAAGTATCCCGATGCCATTCCCAATATTTCTTCCGGCTTCAGAACTCACTGCCCTGTATAGACGGCGGAGGTCGGTGAAGAATGAAACAAAAAGAATCATAAGTCCCTTTATGGAGTAACATTTTCCAACCTTTTCAACTGGTAGGCTACTGGTCTCTTTTTCGCATCAAAGGGTACAACGTCACACCCACCCACATTACTCTTCATTGCCCCGTATTTGCACATACACTCCACTTGCCTCAGTCACCTTTTACATCCTCCTCACCCACTCATAATCCGACATCGATTAGTGCCATTAGCAGGCTTGGAAATATTGCATTTGATTCCCTCGACCAAAAGTTTGGTGTGTATTTGAAATAGTAAGAGCCCAAACACTGAATCCTGCTAAACCCCCGAGTCTTCTGCTGTAAAAAAAAGATTTATTCCTACTCACTGTTTCCTGTTAGCTCTCGCATTGTAAAACCATGCCCTTCTGTTAGCTAGCCCAAGTCCCATAGGATTCGAATTTGCATAGTAGGCTTGGGGCTTTATCAAAAATCTTTCTGAAAATCCAATTGTATTGTATTGATTGCTTCTCCGTAGTTTTGCTGAAAGTCAGTCTCTCAAATATGATTCCCATTTGATAAATCTCTGTTGCCTTTGTCTCAGTCCCACTACTTTCCGTTAAAGTACTGTCTCCATAACGTTTATTTGCTAATTGTTTTCTCCTCCCTTTTTCTCTCTCACCAGATGAAGCTTTCCTTGTATTGCTGGGAAGATTGTTTTTTTTGTTTTGTTTTCTTCTGTGAAGACATAACTGAAATATTTGCTGCATTGTTCTGCTATTTCCCTCTTCTCCATTCTCCATTCTCTGGTTTCAGACTATAACGAAGCTGCACGTTGTTTTCTCTTAATTTTGCCATTGGCGTACTTTTTGAAACAGTTACAAGTTCCCTCTTATTACCCTATAGAGTGTTCCGAAACCCATCAATTCCTGTCATAAGCTTCTCAATGATTGACCTTGCACAACCATGCACTCATCAGAAATACAGCACCGTCTACATTAGTCCCACTTTTCTACACGAATATTATGACACTTCAAGAGGTCATCTAAGTACTTTGGAACAGATGTGAGATTACCCCTGGCAAGTCCCTCTTTGATAGTGCATTCCAGACTTCAAAACCCTCTGGGTGAAAAATGATCCTCAAGTCCCCTCTGAATCTTAAACCCTTTACTTTAAGAATCTGTTCCCCCTTGTTCTTCTCCCTCTGACTAAAAGGAACAGCTGTTGTCTATCCACCCTGTCCATATCCCTCATAATCTTTTCCTTCTGAATCACATCCCCCTCAGCCTTCTCTGCTCCAGTGTAAACAACCCGAGCTTACCCAGCCTCTCTCCATTGCTGATATGCTCCATCCCAGGGAACATCCTGGCGAATCTCCTCTGCAACCCCGTCTAGTGCAATGACATCCTTCCTGTAATGTGGTTCCCAGAGCTACCCAAAGTATTCCATCTTGGCCTAACCAAAGTTCTGCATAGCTCTTATAATGTGTGCCTCGATGAATAAAGGCTATGCTTAAGCTCCCCTTTGCTTTCTCAACTTGTGTATTATCCTGTCCAGTCATATTCAGGGATGCGTGGAGAAGCTCCCTCTGAGCTCCCTAGTGTGCTGCCATTCACTGAGTACTCCCCTGTCTGCTTCCTTCTTCCAAAGTGCATCATCTCATATTTATCAGGGTTACATTCCATCTGTCATTGATCTATCCATTCCATCTGCATCTTCCTGTAACATAAAACCTTCCTCCTCACTGCCAACCAAACGGTCATTCGTTGTATCAAACACAAACTTAGTTATCACACTCTCCCTACCCCTCGTCCATATTCACAGATACACCACTTATGAATATTACAAATCATGTGGTTATAGATCACACAACACCAGGTTATAGCCCAACAGGTTTATTCGGAGACATTAGCTTTCGAAGCGCTGCTTCTTCATTAGGTGGTTGTGCGTTTTGAAAGCTCGTGCCTCCGAATAAACCTGGTGTTGTGTGATTTTTAACTTTAGGCATCCCAGTCCATGACTGGCACCTCTGAGTCACAAATAATAAGGGACACAACACTGCTCCCTGTCGTACAGCATTGGACACCGGCCTCCAGTCACACAAACAGTTTTCTACCACCACCCTCTGTCTCCTACCACTAAAGTTGATTTAGATGCAACTTGGCAAGTCACTAATGTCTCCTACCTATTCCCTGGTTATTCTGTTCCACTTTACACACTTGCTGAATACCTGGGGAATCTCCCTAAACTTGCCTGCCAGCAGATTTCCATGCACCTGTATTAGTCAGTCCTCCCCAAGTGAAGAATTTGTACCTTATCACAGTTTTAAATGGCCTGTTCCTTCTCCTGCCATTATTTGCTTTAAATGTAGAGTAGACAGACAGGGAAACATCCTGTTTATTTCCACCTTGTCATATGCTTCGTAAATTTTCTAAATTTCACTGCGATTACCTCTCATTCTTTGAAATCCGAGAGTACACAGGCCGAGTTTCTGCATCAGACAATCTCACCATCTGAGGGACGAATCTGGCAAATGTCCATTGCACGTCCTCTGTGGTCAGCATATTCTTTCTCAGATTAGGTCACCAAAACTGTACGCAATACTCCAGGTACAGTCTCACCAACCCTGTACCCAATCCTCCAGGTACAGGGGATAGGTGGGAAAAAAGTAGATGTTATGACTGGGTTGGTAATTTGGGAGGAGTGAATGGGGTTGGGAGATGGAAGAAGGGCTGATCAATGGAATGGAAGGCAGGAGGAGGGGCTGGGAATGTTTTTAGGGGATTGGAGGGGAGGTTATTTGAAATTGGAGAACTCAATGTTGAGTTCCCCGGGCTGTAGGCTGACCAGGCAGAGGATGAAGTGTTGTTATTCCAATTTGCGGTTAGTTTCATTGTGTCAATGGAGGAAGTCTAGGATGGCCACGTTGGAAATGGCGTGGGAGGGGGAATTGAAATAGGCAGTGACTGGGAGGTCAGCTCAGTCCTTATGGGCTCAGCTGAGGTGCTTAGCAAAACATCCCCTTCGTTTACATTTGGGATTACCGATGTACAGAAGACCACATTGGGACCACCAGTTACAGTAAACTAGGTTGGATCCCAATACCTAGCACATCTTCCACAAGGACCATTCCCTTCGTTAATCTTTGATTCGTGCCACACTCCTCACCAAACCCTCCAATACCCACTGACAACTGCCCTAAAAGACGGAAAAGATGTATCACCTGCTGGCACACAATCTCCCTCACCTCCATCCAGCGCCGCAAATATACCCTCCATGTGAGCAGAGATTCACCTGCCTCCCTTCCAACCTAGTGTACTGTATCAACTGCTTCCGATGTGGTCTTCTCTACATTGGGGAGACGAAACATAAATTAAGGACACATTTTCCCAACCATCACAGCCGGCCCAAAGGGACCGACGTGAGCTGCCAGTCACCACCCATTTCAATTCCCCTTCCACTGCCTCCCCCCTCCCGACCATTTCGTTCTCTCTTTATCTGCAGGTCTCCCTACCACAACCCCCAATCCTGAAGAGCGGTAATACCGGAAAAGTTGACTTCTCCACCTCCTGATGCTGCCTGGCTTGTTGTGTTCTCCAGCCTCCTGTTTGTCTATTATTACACAGGACGATAAGGAGTCGAGTCAGCACAACACGCTGGCTAGCAGCTACCACAAGTCACCCGATAATGAACCTCTTCCCTAGGATGAGGAGGAGAACATGCAACTCCTTCGAGACGCTGACACACGAAAAGGAAGAACCATTCGGCCCTCCAAACTGTTACACTGAAATAGGAGGATGTCATTGATGCTACAACACGACAAACCAATGAAGCAGAAACTGCACAGACAGACTGGTCCAAGTTGTTCCTCCTGGCTCCATTGCTATAGCTACGCATGTGTTACATTAATGTGGTTTGCTGATGGAGAGGAGCACAACCGATGGCTTGTCCCACGTCGCAAGGAGGCATCTGCCATGTCCGAGAAGACAAGCTCGTCTTCGGTGTGGAGATCAGAAACTTTTGGGAATGGCCAAGTCGATCAGAGTGTAGCTGCTGACATGTTTGTGAACAACATGTTGCTCAGTGCAGGATCTCAGTTCAACTGTTGTTGAGATGGAGAGAGTTCATTCAGAAACTGCAGGGCTCTCGCAACCAACATGGCGTCTCCACAGAGAATGTAAACTCGGAGACAGTCATGGAGTTCAACTGCAGGGAGTCAGGCCCTTTAGCCCAAATTTGTCTACGCCAACCAAAATGTCCATTCATGCTAACTTCATTTCCCTGCACTTGACCCATATCCTGCTAAACATTTCCTATCAATGTATCTGTACACATATGAAAACATGTACTGAAGGAAAACTCATGTCATATTTCACGCTATCATTGTTTTGTTTTGTGAATAACGAGTACTGGTTCAAAACGCTCAAGTTTTATTGCAATCACTATTTAATCTTTTGCAGCATAACAGATTAAGCACTCATTTCCTTCACACTCTCCTCGTGGTACCATCACTGCAGGGATTAGTCTGGTCAAACTCCTTTACACTATCTCACTGTGGCAAGGAGATCATTCCTTTCTATGGAGAGAAAATCTGCTCACAGTGCCCCACGTGCTGTCTCAATATCTCTCTACAACCGCAGGGAGGTGTCTTCACGGCTATATATGAATCATTGTTCAATGAAGGACATTATACAATATCCTGTGCTGATTACTTACTGCTCTGTATGAATTCTGTCAGTGACTCATGATCAAGGGAATTCAGCTCCTTTTCACCAAGAGCACTTCCCATCATCTCACCTTCTCACAAATACAAAATGAGAAGGATGGTATGTTTTTTCCAAATCATTTGTTTGCCTTGCAACACGCTATACTTCCAGCACAGCCATGCCAACAGCATCAGCAGTATTGCCATTGGAGATGTTTGGAGATGCTGAAGAGGCGATGACCTAGCTGTATTATCTCAGGATTATTAATACAGCCACCCAGGTAATGACCCAGAGCACAGATTCAATTCCCACCACAGCAAATATTGGAAGTTGAGCTCAATAAAATATCATGAATGAAGAAACAATTAAACGATTGTCAGAAAAACCTACCTGGCACACTGATGCCCATCAAGAAATAAAATCTATCATCTTCACCTGATCTGGCTTACATGTGACTCTAGACACATAGCAATGTTGTTAACTCTCGGCTGCCATTTTAAATGTCCAAGCCCAACCACTCAGTTATATCACTCACTATAAAGTCTCAAAGAAATTAATCAGGACGGAACTAAGCATTGAATGCTTAAACCCCACAGACTGCAGTGGTCAGGAAGGCAGCTCACCAACAGCTTCTCAAGGACAATGTGGAAAGGCAATTTCATGCTGTCCCAACATCCCATTATTGAATTTTTAAAAAGATGATTACTCTTAGGAAAGGGAGGCAAAGGGACATAACTCACTTCAAATTGTGGCGTTGATGTATACCATGCATGGACAGGATTTTCGTTAATATGGCAACAGGAGAAAAAATAATAAGATTAATCTTGATTTTTATTTCCATTCCAGCTGGTCATCAACAATCCCTCTATTTGCTTCTTTCTCTCTATATCTCTCTTTCTCTATATGTTCAATTCTCTCCTTCTCCACTTCACAACAGACATCCCTGTCACCAACATCAATCACATTATTTCCCAGTTGTGAACAGTTCTGATGGATGGTCATTGGACTCGAAATGCCAACTCTATTTTAATCTCGATCCGAGGCTGCCAAATCTGATCAGTTTCTCTGGCACTTCCTATTTCTTCTGATCTCTCGCATCATTTATTTTCCCCAAACTTTAGTGTTGTCATTATATAGGATGTCTGCATCGCTGTTAAGGGCACCGTTTGTTGACCTCACTAAATGCCCTTTAATATGAGGCCATTCCTTAAGGCAGTATAGAGCAAAACACATTGCTGTGGACCTGACGTCGTCCTTATCCAGACCAGATAATAATGTAAGATTTTTTTTTAGCAAAGGTCATCATCGAAATATATAAACTTATTGACAAAATGCTAGTGGGGTTATATTAGTGAAATTCGCTTTATTTCCAGTTCCTGTCATTTGAGTTTAAGTTCTCTCATCGTCTGAGATAGGATTTGAAGCCGTGTCTTAGTGTAGTAACCTGGACCACTGAATGACGTGGCCAGCAACATTACTATTTTGACATAGTGTCCCTGACATGAAGTTACTTTAGAGACAAGAACAAGGTCATGATGGAAATATTGTAATGGAAAGAGTGATTAGAAGTGAGCTGGAACTATGAAGTCTGCAATTTTCCAAGGCATATATAATGGTGTATTTAGCAACTGAATAAACGTCAAGCTGTGGAATGGGGATATCATGGAGCTGATGGTGGGTCTGTTTGTTGATGGAGAGAATGTGAAGACATAAATAAATTCAGGGTAAATAGATACTTCCGGATTGTGAACAACCTTGTTCTCAGATGTGTGTGAGGGTGGAGGTTGGGCGGTTTTGAAATTTGTGGTAATTAATGGATTTGCAATTGAAACTGAAGACAGTAGTTTCCAACTTTGCCAAATATAGTTTACAGAAATAGCACTGAAGTTCACAATGGCTTATGGGATTAATAAATAGATAGAGATGGGGAGACTTACCAGGAACACCAACAATAGCAAGCATGGGATAGTAACCAGCCTGAATAATCAGCAGTACACCGTATATCCGAAATGATAATATTTTCCAGGAAACATAGGAAAGACCCCAGGATAAACTCCTGTCCATTGTTACAGCATTCCATCCTAGGGTTCTCAAATTCTGATCCATTGTTGAAACATTCCAGTCTACTGTTCTTAGGTTCTGATCCATTGTTAGAATATTCCAGTCTACTCTCAGATTCTGACCTCTCCTCTCCCGGTCTCTGCAACTGCTGATTCTTGTAAGTGTTGCAGGTAATGCATCTGCTGCTACAATGGGATAAGTCATTGCAAGAAGCCCCTTTCTAATAGAAGAGAGAAAACATCCAGCGACATCATTAGGATCCATGGAGACTGACATCAATCACAGTCACTGAACAAACAGATCCAGTTAACCCCTTTCAGTATGGTACAAATAACAACTGGACTTGATTGAATGTTGACATCGCTGACTATTGGTCACATCTCCCATCACCAATTGCTCTTGTGAAGTTAGTTTTGAGGGAGAATGATGGATGTTTCCTTATCATAGGCTACATGATTCTGCTGTGTTGTCCGTTTGCAATGCTGTAACCACCTGTACACCCCACCACCCCACCCCCAACACAGCCACCCACAAAATACGCGATCCAGATGTAGTTAAAGTGCTGATCTCTCCTCAACTAGACCAGACGCCAGCCAATAGATTCTCACTGGGCAAATTTTTCCTGACCATACACAGTGTGGATCTGTCTGGATTTTCCTCTCGTAGCTCTAATAAAACAATATTGAACCTTCAACGCATAACACGATTCAACTTTGTTATATGTAAACTCACAAACACTTGAAACACTTTATTGGCTTCAAAGCAGTGAGACTTACATTTACTGAATTCAGTGCAAAGCCATATGTGACATGTTGTTACAAAATCGGTCCATTTACAAGGTTATGTTGTCCTTATTTTTTTACAGGAAGTCTAAATGAACCAATATTCAAACATGTCTGAACTTTGACAGTTTCTTTGGTATCCTTTTGTTTATATCTAACAGGTAATGCATCAGCCAGAAGGCTTTTTTAGTATTTAATAAGAAACTTGGACAATCAAGAGGATGTGGCCAACTCTCTGACTGGACAGGTCTGATTAGTTCTGGGGTTAGTTAAGTCAGGGTCACTGTTCGAACTGGACGCCCTCCTCCTCCTTCTGTCCTTCTGACCTTATAACCTGTCAGCCTTTGTGTCAATTTTACTCTTGGTGCTAAAGGGTTTGCTCATTGGGATTGTTGCAAGTATTTTGGAACTGGATCCTTAAGTCTGGCTAGCCTGTCGTGTTTATATAGGATTACTTATTCGGGTATTCTATTTTTGGTTTCTTGTGTTTTATTCAGTAATTGGAAAATAAATGTTATTTGTTTAAAACTCGGCAGGCTGACCAGCTAATTCACTCTGGGAAGATCCACACTACTCTAACTTTTAAGAAATAACAAAGTTACGGTCTGGATATCTGCTTAAAATGTTCTGTGGGTCGGCCTGTTCCATAACAGAATGGGGGCTAATTACTGATTTAGACAGCGAGTGGCAAGTATTAGTGTCTCCTAGTTTGTGTTTTGATTTGTGGGACACAGAGATTCAGATCACAATGACTCTTGCGGAAACAAGATGTTTTGGAGGTGGAAGAACTGACCTTGGGGTTTTTAATAGAATGCACATAAGCCCAAGCTGCAGGAATTAGTGGACAAGCTTGCTTGAAGCTACTCCTAACGTGAGGAAAAATGAGATGATTGCAGCAGTAGCTCAGCATTCTAATTTGCTGGAAACTCCAGCGGATCTGTAGAGATGAGCAAACCTCAATTGCAAATGAGCCAGCTTGAGTTAAAAGCAAAATGAAGCAGTTTGAGTTACGGTAAAAATCAGAAGAAAAGAAAAAGAATGAATAGGTTTAGCAGAGGAAAGAAAAAACAATGAATGTGCTTAGCAGGAGAGAAAGAAAAATAGAGAGGGTTTGTGCTTCAGAGATAGACAAGCCATGTTTTTATAGACCAATTCATAATCATCAGCCACTTCAGTTTTAACTCTCTGCTCTTCCAAATGTGTTTGCACTATGTCAGGCAGTGAACCTTTAAACTCCTCCAAATAATTGTACCTCTCAGAGCATGGATTGATTGTATTTTTAAAGCTCTTCCCCAGCTATCAAAATTACTTTGTTTGATCCTTTGAAACTCAATATAGGTTTGACCAGGATCCCTCCTTACATTCCTGAAACGTTTCAAGAATATAAGGAAGGATACTGGTCAAACCTATATTGGGTTTGAAAAGATCAAACAGAGTAATTTTGATAGCTGAAAAGAGCTTTAAAAATACAGTAAACCTACGATGCTCTGAGGGATACAATTAGTTTGGAGGAGTTCAAAGATTCACTGCCTGACATAGTGCATACACATTTAGAATAGCAGAGAGTTAAAACGGCAAGACTGGCGCTGAAGTGGCTGATGATTATGAATTGGTCCATAAAACATGGTTGGACTTCTAGAATCAATTTCAGTTCATGAGGGATAGAAACTGGGACATAGGAAATTTTTACTTGAGGGAAATGTAGATTGCAATGAAGATTGTCAGGATAACTTTGCACAGGCTAAAAAGGAAACACTTGAAGGAAACAAAGAAGTTAAAAAGCTCCAGTGTTTTCATTGCAATAAATTATGTCACATGAACACACTGTGCTGGTGGGTTCAGGAAACAAAATATAGATGCAGGAAAATAGGATAAGCTTGGAAGTTTTGTTGGAGTGGTAACAGAAAACACAGTGGATGCTAGAAAGCTGCATAACAGTGTCTAAGCTGACCAGAGGTTTGTTAAGGAGGTAGTGGCAGATCTGCTTGGAAAACATACCGCAAATGGAAAGTTTACTGGTATAGGGCATGTAAAGAAGATGCAATATTAAGGGATACAGGATCCACTTAGTCTGTGATGCTGAAAGACCAGGAGATATATACTCAGAAGGACTATTTCCAGAAAGGATACTACTAAAGGGAATTCACCTTGAGACAAAAAGCATAATGATGTAATGTGTGGACAGAGTATCCAAAACGTGTGGAGAAATTGTGGTATGAGTATTGGACAAACTCTCAGCTCCAGGAATACAATCTATCCTTGCAAAAAATACAGCTGATTCACCAATAGGGTTGCTGCTTACTCTGGTTGAAAACCAGGAGACACAGGCAACTGAAGTCAATGAAGGAGTCTTATCTGGAAGTTTGCTG
>NW_026867820.1:0-102579 GCF_020745735.1 Hemiscyllium ocellatum
TCAACTTATCCCAGTTTCAACCTTCCAACTCAGCACCGCCGCATCCTACCTGTCCAACTTCCTTCTCATCTCTCTGCCCCACCCTCCTCTCCAACACATCATCTCCAACCCTTCCTTCATCTACCTATCAAATTATCAGCTACCTTCCCCAACCCCATCACTTTCTCAATTATCTCTCATTTCGCTTGGACCACAAGCCTCATTCCTGATGAAGGGCTTACACAAGAAATGTCAATGCTCCTCTGATGCTGCCTGACCTGCTGTGCTTTTCCAGCACCACTTTCTTGACTCTGACCTCTAGCATCTGCAATCCTCACTTTCTCCCTTGCTTTAATGTATCCAGAAATTTCTCCAGCAGACATCTTATGCAGCTGCTCTGTTATTTTATCACTGTCTCCTTTATAAACAGAGTGGGACATATACAGCCCCGCAGTGCTCTGGCAATACTCCCACGTACAAGGAAAAATTTGAAAGAAAAAAGGAATATTTATAGTCCGTCCGTCAGTAACCCTCATCCATTCCATCGAGACTGAGTAAATATTCTCTTTTATTACGATATGAAATGTTATGTAAGGAAGGGGTTAACTGAACCTGTTTGTTCGGTGACTGTGATTAATGTTCGTCTCCATAGACTCTAATTATCTCAGTGGAGAGTTTCCATCTTTTAATGATAAATGGGAATCGTTCAATGTGTTTTCCCATAGTATGAGCGGGAGCATCATCGACAGCACTAACAGGGATAACGAGATCTAGATGGACAAGGGGACGAGCGATCATATCCTGAGAACATTAGTCTGGAATGTTCCAATAATGGACAGGGGTTTATCGGATCTTATTTCATCCCTTTCACTATATTACGATTGGCTGTCATTATCATTGCGGATCTATTTTGCTCTTCGCATTATTCAATATTTTTATTATCCTTTCCTGTCTATCGTTGGTGTCCCTGGTAAGTCTCACCGTCCAGCTAAGTTTTTTTTTCTCGAAACCAGTTATGACTGCGTTAATGTTCTTTCATATAGTTTTCATTTCTTGTGACTATTATTGTTCATGTTGAGACTCTGAATCCAGATATTGACTCCACAGATCACTAATAACTGCATCAGGGAACTTGTTCAATTACTTTCTCTCTCCTTGCTTCTGGCAGTGTTACCCATGGGTCTCTGTGTTGACCTACTCAGTTTCAGATGTGAACCATTGTCTCACTATCCTTGATATTTATATATTGGGACCACGGAGGTTATTCCCCTCTATTATGTTTACAAACTCCATTTCGCTCCAGGGAATCCATCCCATACCTGGCCAATATCTTTTTTTTAATTCAATTCTTGGACTTGGGGATCCCTGGCTGGCCAACATTGACAGCCCATTCCTATTTGCCCTTGAGCAGGTGGTGGTGAGCTGCCTTCTTGAATCGCTGCAATCCACTTGCTGTGGGTTGACCCATAATGCCCTTAGGGAAGGAATTCCAGGATTCCGACCCAACGACTGTGAAGGCTCACCGGTATATTTCCAAGTCAGAGTGGTGAGTGTCTTGGAGGGGAACTTGCAGGTGGTGTTTGACAAAGACGACTCACAACTTTGGTGATCCTTTTGGCCATGAGCTGATTCCTGACACCATGCCCTGACCATTATTAATTTTAATTAATCACTTCTCCAGAATATACTTCACTGACGAAACTCATCTGCTGTTTGAACCTTGAGCCGTGAAATACAGACTTAATGATGACAACAAACCGCTGCTGACACTTTCGGTTTGAAACCTGCAGAAACAAATCTGATTCGGACTCAGACAAAAATCCCATCCAACTGACGTTCCTGAACAAGCTGATCTATATCGCTATGTTTCATCTGTCCATGAAACATCCCTCAGTTTTTCTGTCGATTATCCAAATCCCTGACAGTTGTTCATATTAAATCTGGTTTCCTTTCAGTGTATTTTCTCTCATGCAATGATTTTCACCTTCAACCACCCCAAACGCACGCCCCCCCCCGCCCGCATACACATGTGTGCACTCACATCGTATACTGGTCTAATGGAGATAGAAATCTTTTCCTGCTCTGTGTATTTGATATGTGTATCGTTCTCATATGATAGTAAAAGTTTCCAATATTCCCCATGCAGGGCAGATAATCCAGTTTACTGGGCACTAGCATGGTCTACACACCTCTCCGTGTTAGTCTGTCATTTTCTCCCAGTTTATGTTGCGTGAAGTGTTCTGTGAAGGCTATTTAGAATTTGATTAAACAAACCATTTCAGCTGATCTGAAAATACCTTTTTTCAATATTCTCATTGTTGTAATTTTGCTCTCTCAGAGTCAATCCTCCAGTTAGTCACATTACCCAGTCTTTTTCTCTTTATTCCCACAACATGCTCACAGTTAATTAACTATCTGTTTCTGTCTTTAATGTGAATCGTTCTGTCCCTCTGTACCTTTTCCTGGCCTTGGTTTTTGGCTCTCTAGTATCTAGAGTGCTGACGTTGTGAAGTTCCAAAACAGTGAAATCGTGTGTCTTGTGCTTTTGTCCACTTCCCAGTGTGCCCCATGTGGTGTTCCATGTACAGGTCTGACTGTTGTTCACTTCCTGATGTGTTCTATGTGATGCTCCATGGACAGAGTTCTGTGCGCTGGACTGTTGTTCACTTCCCGATGTGTTCTATGTGATGCTCCATGGACAGGGGTTTGTGTTTCGGGTTGTTCTTCACTTCCCGGTGTGTTCCATGTGATGTTCCATGGACTGGGAATGTGAGTCGGGCTGTTGTTCACTTCCCGATATGTCCCATGTGGTGTTCCATGTTCAGGAGTCGGGGTGTCTGTCGGGTTGTTGATCACTTCCCGGTGTGTTCCATGTCGGGGGTGGGGATGTGTGAGTGGCTGCTGTTCACTTCTCGGTGTGTCCCGTATGGTGTTCCATGTTCCGGGGTTGGGGTGTGTATCGGGATGTTGTTCACTTCCCAGTGTGTACTGTGTGGTGCTCCATGTTGGATAGGTTTCAGCTGCTTTGGCTCACGTCTTTGAAAGATGATCTGTGTCTGTCTACTGAACATCTGACGTCTGTGTTTGTACCTCTGAATTGATCGTGTGGCTAGAAACATGAAGAATCCCCTTGAGCATTATTGTAAAGGGCCAGGTATCGAACATCTTTGACAATGCTGTCACTTTTTTAAAAAGGTTATTGTCTCATTTTCTTTGAAGAGAGATCTTAAATTCCGTACTGTCGACTGCAAAAAGCTGAAGTAAATAACTTATGAGGCTTGTCTTTTTTTTACATTAATAATGATAACAATGGCCAGCTCTCACAGACCAGGCTTTCCAGTTTTTCTGAGCTATAACAGTCACCAGATGCTTGCAGTCGGAGATAGGTTGGATACTTCAGTAAATGATCCCTCACTGCTTTTCTCTCTAAAACTTGACTATGCTGTGTCCTCCTGGATTGGAGAACTGCGTGCAAGACTGATTGACCTTGCTTGTGCCATTTTGCCAAGGGATGAGTTTATGGGATGTTAGTACATTGGAACAGTTCTTTAGTAGACGTACTGTATCTATTATTCTGTTAAAATTCCCAGTAAAGGCATTATAAACTTCTCTTCTTTTTGTAAGCATTTTTCTCAGAGAGTTTAACTAAATTGTGTTTTGCGTAAAGTTACGTGGTTTGACCAGCTGCATCACATCTGGAACACCCATTTGACAACTGCATTTACTGTAAGGTAGTGGGACGGCACAGTATCTCAGTGGTTAGCCGTGCGGACTCACAGCACCAGGGACGCAGATTCAATTCTCAGGTATGACTGTGTGGAGTTTGCACATTCTAGCTGGGTCTGCATGGGTTTCCTCTGGGTGCTCTGGTTTCCTCCCACAATCCAAAGATGTGCAGGTCAGGTGAATTGGCCATGAGAAATTGTCCATAGTGTTAGGTGCATCGGTCAGTGGTAAATATGGTGTCGACGAGTGGGGTTGGGTGGTTTGATCTTCCATGGGTCAGTGTGGACTTGTTGGGCCGTACGGTCTGTTTCCATACAGTTGGGAATCTAACCTAAGACTGGGATGGCGTCCAGGCTACCATCTTAAAGTATTTTAAGTCAGCCTGCTCTGTTCCACAGCAAACTGGGGACACTTGTCTGGTTCGAAATCGATAATCCCAAATTGGCTTCAGGATTAGAATCCCTACAGTGTGGAAGCAGGTCATTTGGCCCATCAACTCAACACCAACCCTCCAAAAAGTAAATTACCGAGAGGCATTCCCCTCTCCATTATTCTATATTTACCCCTGACAAGTGCAACTAACCTACACATCGTTGAACAGTACCGGCAATTTAACATGGCAATTTCACCGAACCTGCATTTCTTTAGGCTGTGGGAAGAAAATGGCACACCTGGAGAAAACCAATGCGGGGACGGGAAGAATATGCACAGGGAGATTTTTGGGCTCAAAGGCAGCGTCTTTTGGGGTGGGTGTTGAATTCGGTTAGTTTGTACAGTGCTTTGTGTAGCAATGGCTATTTCTGTCTCAAAGACTTCTCTGGGTGTAGTAGAAGTGAAGTTTGAGATTTTACAAAAGGCAAAGCTTTTAGAATTAGCATACAAGCTGGAGTTGGGTTTGTGTTTGTCTGTGAGAAAAGGAGAGATAATTACAGCTGTAGCTTGGCATTTAAATTTTGTTGGAAACACATGAGAATCTTGGGAAATGACTGGAATTCATTTGCAGATGAGGCAGCTTGAACACAAAAAGAAATTGAGACAGTTTGAAATATGATTAAAAGTCGAATTAAAAGAAAAGCAGAAGAAGAAACAAGAAAGAAAAAAAGCAAAAAGCAAGAGAGTTTCAACTTCAAATGTTCCCAATTTGAGAGGAAAGTCGACCATGCAGGGTTGAGATGAAGGGAGACGGTAGGCTGGATGAGGAAGATAGTGAGGATGTGCAACTCTTTGGTAGCCAAAGTCCTGACTGGGATCTGTTTAAATACGTCCAGGCATTGTCTACATTTGATGGGAAGGATGTAGAAGTCTTCTCAATTTCATTTAAGAAAGTGGCTAAATGGATGCACTGACCAGAGACCATGTGGATTTAGTTGATCCAAACAAAGCTGGTTGATATAAGGAGTGAGGTACTTGCATCCCCATCGGAGGAGGTATCTGGTCAGTATGAGGAGGTGAAGTAAGCCATCTGAAGTGTATATGAGCTTGTGCCAGAAGCCTACTGACAGTGTTTTAGAATATATAATTACGTCCCTGGTTAAACGTAATTGAGTTGAAAGGATTAAACAAAGTAATTTTGAAAGGTGAGTCAGGGTATTATTAAACTGCGAGAGAGATTCTTACTTTGGACGAGTTCAAAAACTCACTTCCTGCAGTCGTGAGAACTCGTGTGGAAGAATAGAGAGTTGAAATGTCATGACTAGAATCTGAAAAGGTTAATGATTATCAGTTGGTGTATAAATCAATGTTTGGCATCTAGGAAGGCTTGAGAAGAATGTGCAAGATCTTAAAATATATACCTATGTGTAAGGGTTATTGGCATACACCAGGAGTAGCAGGTAAAGGAATCACAGCATTAAGAGGTACAGAAGCATGTAAATCATTTAAGCTGAGGCATGAGGAGATATTTCATTCAGAGGATAATTGGAGAGATGAGAAGTGCTCAATGATGTAACGAGTGGTTGCAGTGTCTGATGGAACCAGCAACAGAAATATTTAACAATTGGGATGGACGCCTTGAGCTTGGTGTTGGCGTTACAACATTTAAGGATTTACATTGCCCATAACGTATCTCAGACATATATATATATATATATATATATATTGATCACAACGCCTGAACGTTTTTAGAGAAGTCTTTAGGGAGGAAACTCCCAGTCTGTTCTGATGGATTTATCATTGTTGCCATTCAAATTGGAATTTATACAAGTGACAGGACGAGAAAGCATACATGCTGACAAGTTGTCGAGACTTGGATGAAGAAAAACAGAGGCATTCTGTAGTAGAAGTAAACTGACTGAAATAGAACGGAGTTTTGAATGTTTGCATGCTTAATGTCAATGAAATATATATGTATTGTAACCTACTGAAACAGCAAGAACAGAGGGTTTAAAATGAGGCTATCTTTTTATATTGATGTTTTTTTTCAAACGGGGAGTTGTGACGATACTGTCATTTTAAAAAAGGTTATTTTCTCTTTTTTTTTACGAAAATAGGTCTTAAAGGAGGAGATTCCGAATTGCTGCCTGAAAACAGCTTAAGTACATAACTGAAAAGGCATTTAGGTTTTATTAAAATGGTGGGAACAATGAAAGGGCAGCGGCCAGCTCTCACAGACCAGATATCTCGTTTTGATTTAAGCTGCAGCATTCAGAAGCTGCTTGGGGTCCCACAAGGGTTGGAAGTTTCAATACATCATACCTTGCTGCTATTCTCTCTGAAAACTCTTTTAAAGTTGCTTCCTCCTGAATTGGAGAACTGCACAAAAGATTTTGTGTCTGAATTTACCTTTTTTGCCAGGGGGTGTGTTTATGGAATATTCCTGTATTCGCTCAGTTAATTAGTAGCTGGCACCGTATCTGTTGTTTGCATAGGTGTTCCTTTAGAGAAGCTATCACAAATTGTTCTTCTCTTTGATTGTGTTTTAACTAATGCTTTTGAATGGATTGCATTTTGCATAACGTTGAGTGGGCTGACCAGTCATAACACATCTGGAACATGCAGTTCACATCTACATTTAAAATAAGAAAACGTTAAGGTCGAGGCTGCCTGCCTAAAATATTTTGACAGGGTCTGGTCTGGTCTATAACACTTGTAGCAGAGGGGCTTCAACTGTCCACTGCTATTGAAAAGTTAGTGGAAGGGCTGGGATCATTTGCTGGAGATTGTGCTGTGATCTGCCTCCGATTCAGGGAGACCTGAGGATATGGTGACCCAATTCTGGATGGAGCATGGGGAATGTAGTTACAGCATCTGGGTGTGTAACATGAACAACAAATGGAGCAGAGACTGCAGAGAGGGGAAGCTCTTAAACCACACAGTGTATGTATGTGGGGAAAGGGATCTGCGGTATCCACCCCGAGTTTTCCAGGAACATCTTCCCAAGCTACACTTAACCCAGGAGCAGATTGTGAGGGTTTCCTGACTGAACAAGGAGCTAGTCACAAAGCGGTGTCACCTCCTTCAACACAAGCTGCAGCTTCACACCGGGGAAGAGCGATGCTGCCAGTGGCTGTTAGAGTCACTGTTTCATTCAGCTTCTATCTTCTGGAACTGTCCAGATAGGACTAGGTGACATATCAATCATTTTCCAGCATGTTGCCATTAATATCAACATTCGGAAAAGTAGGATATATGTGGCGGATGAGCTGATGGTTTTCTCTCTCAGCAGAGAAATGCAGCGTTTATCCATGTAATCTCCGTATAGCAGGATTCCCAATGATGTACATGACTCTGTGGGCTCCCCATGTTAATGAAGAGAGCTACAGGAACTGAAGGAACGCACCCCATTAATGTTACAGTGCGCCCATGCATAGTACATCATGTTGGTGAATACCAAATGTCCTGGCAGTAGCCACCACCTCTTCATTCAGAAGCAGTCAGCCATTCCAATCGTCATTGGTCTTCATTCGGAAAGAAAGGATAGCCTCTTGGCTGAAGGCTGCCACCTTGATACACGGCTCAAAACACCCACTTCTTCACCATTTCCCACTGCCAACCAACCACATCGAAATATCCTGTGTGTACTGAGAGCTATAGGACCACTGGAAATGTCAGGGAACAGACCATCAGGGAGATGGAGTCACACGTCCCATATCTGAATGGGTTAGAGTGAATCCCCAAGAACACACTGTATGACTATGCCGTGTAATCCCTCTCCATTTCAGTAACATACTGCCTTTGATTCTTCCTGAAAATGCTGGCAGGTTATACATTCCGTTACATTCCACTTGATAAAGTATTAATCATTTACTTTACCTGTACATATCAATTTGAAGACTTTCTCCACATTTTGTTGATAACTTAATGTCTTGCTTACCTTAGTGTCATCACCAAACTTAGTAGTAGTATATCTGTTCTATCGTCCTGATCATTGTCATCGATTGTAAAGAGTTGAGGACGCAGCAGTTGTCCCTGTGTGACTCCACTGGTTACGTTCTATCAAACTGATTAAGACTGATTTATCCATAGTGCCTGCTTCCTGATAGAAAACCAGTCCTTCCCCGTTCCTTTGGAGCACAGTAGAAGGGTTGAATAAGAACGAGGAACAATTCAACCCCTGAAGCCTGTTCCGCCATTAAATACAATCATGGCTGTTGTCATCGCCGGTTCAGTTCCATTTCCCTGCCTGCTCACCATATCCATTCATTTACTCAATGTCCCAGCATCCCCTGCACACTAGGGCAATAAACTACACAGATTCACAACCCATTGAGAGAAGTAATTTCTCTTCACCCCGTTTAAAATATGCTCAGCCTAATCCTAAAACTATGATCTATTATTCTAGTTTGCCACACGTGAGGAAATTTCCCCTCAATACCGACATTGTCAATCACCTTTAACATCCTCCAGGCCTCAATGAGGTCTCCTTTCATTCTTCTAATCCCAGAGTGCATCGGCCTGAACTGCTCAAACTTGCTTCAAATGACAAATTCATCTCTGGAATCAATCTAATGTACTTGTTCTGAACTGCCTTCGTTGTAACAATATCCATCCTGCAGTCAGGACAACAAACCTGAACACAGGACATCAGTTACCGTCTCACTAATACCTTTCAGAGTTGCAGTATTTCTTCCCTCCTTTTATACCCTATTCCTTTACAAGAAAATGCTGAAATTGCACTTGCCTTTCCAACTCCCTGTTTTACCTGCATGTGAGTTTTCTGTGGTCCGCACATGGACACCCACATGCCTCTGCACGAAAGCACTCTGAAGTTTCTCTCCATTTCCATAACATGTTGAATTCCTCTGATCAAAATGTTTAATCCCATATTATCCATGTTACATTTTAGCTGCCAGATGTTGGCACATTCATCGAAACTTTTCATGTCCATTTGTAGTTTTTTCTACATCTTCATTACATCAACCTACTTTTCCATTTGTTTTAGTATCAACTGAAAACGTGGCTGTCGTGTTTTCTCTCCTCTCATCCAAGTAATAAAATGGATGGTAAATTGTCAGGTCATGTGGTCTGAGCTCTATGGAACTCCAAAAGTTGCCAAACACTAACGAAACAACTATTCCACCTCTCTCTGCATTTTATTGGCTCACCAGCCCTCTATCCAGGTGAATAACCTTCTCCCAACCCATGTCCTCTTATGTTACAGCTTAATATTTTGCGCAGTGTTTAATCAATGCCTTTTCAAAGTCCAAGTACTTTACTTTTCCAGGATTCCTATTGTCTACTTTGCTTATCACATCTTTAAAAATTCGAGCCAACAAATTCTTAAAAAAAACATGCTGATTCTGATGCATTCAGGTTTTACTTTGTAAATCCCCTGTTGTTAATTAATTAATAATGGATTCTCACAATTTTCCATAATTCCCAACAGTTTGCTCACAGCCTTTT
Organism: Hemiscyllium ocellatum; assembly: GCF_020745735.1. NCBI lineage: Eukaryota > Metazoa > Chordata > Chondrichthyes > Orectolobiformes > Hemiscylliidae > Hemiscyllium > Hemiscyllium ocellatum. The sequence continues at coordinate 9,547 of NW_026867820.1, forward strand.
AGTGACAAGTGAAGCTGATTATCTTAATTCCTAACTTTTTGTAACCTCTACGTTCCTTTCTCATGTTCTTGTAAACAGGCACAACGCTTTAAAAGATCTGCTCCAATTGCTGTGTAATAGGCATGAGTGTCTGAATGGATTCACTCAGTTCCTTGTTGATACACTCAATGGGCTGAATATTCCCATGGTGTTCCTACATTATCGACTCGATGGCAGGAATGTTCTGATTTACAGATTCAAAATCTGCTTCTCCTCCTCCTGATAATACGCCAGAAGTCTGAGGGATTGGGAAATCTTACTGTTGCTTTACAACATTGTGAGGGGCTGAATGGGTTTCCTCATATTCCTTCACAACAGGCTCGAGATACTGAACAATCACCTCCTGCATTCCTGAAATGGGATCGAAGGAGTGATTTGTCTCCTCCTGTTCAGATACAACAGACACATGGGTGAATTGCCTCCACCTTTCCATAACAAGTCTCAAGTAATTGTATCTCCTTCTTTATCTCTCGTGCTGAATGGCCTCCTGTTATTCTAGTGGACCAATCTCTTCCAGTTCCTGTGTTAGGGACTTGAGGAGGCTGAATGGACTGATTCTGTTGCTGCATAACAGGATGCTGGTGCCTCATGGCTTACTCTGCGTGCAGTGTTATAGACTCGAGGGGCTGATTAGCCCTCTCCTGTAACTGTATATCAGGCTCCAGGGGCTGAATAACCTCGTCCTGTTCTGGTGTAAAAGCGTCGAAGGCCTGAATATCATTCTGCTGTTCCTGTGTTACAGGCTGAATAAGTGGAATTGGCTGTGTAATTGGCTTCTGTTGTGGACTCTTTTCAGTATTCCATGTAAAAATAAGGTCATCTTTCATTCTTGTAAACTCTAATGCATATTGGATCATCCTGATAATCCTTTCATTGTGTGTTAACCACTTCATTGCAGGAATCAGTTGAAGGAAGCATCTCTGATCTGCTTCCGATATAACAATATCCTTTCTTCAGTGAGGAGGCTAAATCTGCACACACTACTCCAGATGTGATCTGATTAAGATCCTGTACAGTATCTGCAACACTTTACCAACCTGCTGTAAAGTTTCCACCCAGGTTAGAGCAGTCTCACCTGTCTGAGGGAAGGCATAGCATTGTTGAAAGATCATTGTCCCTCTCTACTCCACCAGCATAACGGGGGATCTGGTGAAAATGTCATAATAACAATTGAGAAGAATGAATAACGTGACGAGATTATCTCAACGTCCAAATAGGCTTCAACAAATATATCATCTGAATCTACCATTAATCTCTCGAGAGGCCACATCACTCAGATTCCACAGAATCTAGTAAGGTGATGCTTAGGAACAGCAAGGAGAAGAAAAGATTGATGGAAGTTATATGTCAAAGTGAAAATTGCAATACAAATGTTGGGTATGATATAAAACAGGAAATTAGATATCCAGGTTTGTGGGTACCGCAGTAATAATGAACAGTTTCAAGCTACATCTAAATTGTGGTAACCCACGTGAATAATAATGCTGGAAAAATTGATTTCATTGGCGTATTTGAGATGGTTTCCTTTAACAGTATGTTGAGTACTGAGGTAGAGTGAGGCTGATTTGAAAATGATATTATGTGATCAGAAGAGCTAACTGAAAACCCTGCTGAAAAGGAGGTTTCAGGAATAGTAGTTCTTATATATTGAATTATATATGACATCTGAAAGCAAACCAGTTATTTTTGAAACTGTGGTTATAAACCTGAGTCATGCAATTCACCAAAGTATGAGGCTAAAATTAGATTCAGTGAATTGGAGAAGTACTTGAAAAAGATTTACTGGAAGACAGGCAATGGTTGTTGTTTAAATAAACCCCTTAAAATGTACAATATACACATGTCCACCACAGTTCAAACAGCAAAGGGGTAAGGTGACTTAGCAGTAGTTAACGAAAGAAGTTAAAGATTGCATTAGATCGAAGGAAGCAGCTCCGGAAATTGTCAGATATTGTTGTAAGCCATGGATTCAGAGACATTTGAGGACCAATGAACTGATAATGAAATAATTAAAAAAAATGCAAACTAAAAAGATACATTAGGATGTCCAAATGCTTATCTCTATACTTGATGGGAAGGTGAAGGTCAAGCCACGTGTGGATTGGGGAATATCCACACAAGATAATTTCTTGCAGAGAATTGGAAATTACACAGAAACTAAACAGTTAATTTCATGTCTATTTTAGTAGAGGCAAGATTAACTGATGGAGAAATTCAGTTTGTGTTCTCCGGTGATTGCCAAAAATGAAATGAGATTGCAGTGAAGCTTAGAAAGCTCACACAGAGAGACGGACTGACACAGGGGCATGGAGAAGGGTTGCCAGGCAAGGTTATGGAGAATCCCAAGATGTTTTCCATGTATATCAATCGGAACAGAATAACCAGGACACAACTAGGGCCGATTAGCGACCAAGGGAGCACTCTTTGTGCAAAGCTGGAGAACATTGACCGATTGTTACATGAAAGCTCGATATCTGTTTTACTTGGAGAAGGAGGATGCAGGGACAGAATTCAAGAAGATAGATTGGGAAGCTCTTGAACAGACTGATATAAGATGCGAGCAGGGATTGGAGGCTTTGTCTGGTGTAAAATTGGACTGATTGCCAGGTCTGGATAAGTTGCATTACAGGTTGCTGTTAGAGACAAAGGAGAAAAGGCGCTGACTAAAATTTTAAGTCGAATCTGGCCACAGGGAAGTTGGAGTTGCCAGATGATTGGAAAACAACGAATATGATCCCACTTTACAGGAATGATGGTGAAAATAGACTGACTGTTAACCAGTCAGTTTTAGATCCGTGTTAGGGCAAGTGCTGGAGAAAATAAGAAAGGAGAAAATTTATCTCTATTTGCAGAGGCAAGGTTTGACCAGAGGGAGTCAGCATGACGTCATAGGAGGGAAGTCATACCAAGTGAGTGTTATTGTCTGTTTTCTAGCAAGTTGTTCTTGTGGTTTTTCAGCAAGACCTTTGACAGAGCCCCATATGTGAAACTGATAAAATAGAAGTCATGATATCAAGGATAACTTAGTGAGTTACATCAAAAATTATCTTATTCGCAGGAGACAGAGGGTAGTGGAGGAAGACTGTTTGTGTGACTGGAGACCAGTGTCCCCTATGTACCACAGGGATCAGTGTAGTGTATCTTACTATTTGTGGTATTCATAAATGTGAATGTGTTAGCTGGGGTGGGGTGTGTGTGTGAGGGAGTGTGCTAATTAAGTTTGTATTTGACACAAATTTTGGCCGGGTGGTTGGCATTGGGGAGGAAGGCCTTATGTTACTGGAAGATATAGATGGAATAGTCAGATAATCAGATGGAATGAAACCCTGATAAACATGTGGTAATGCACTTTGGAAGAAGGAACCAAACATGGGGGTATACAATGAATGGCAGCACACTAAGAAGCTGAGAGGGTGTTCCTCCACAGACCCCTGAGTGTGACGGCACATGGTAATAGGTTAGGAAAAAAATGAGGACTGCAGATGTTTGAGATCAAAATCAAGAAGTGTAGTCCTTGTAAAACACAGTCGGTCAAGCAGCATGCAAGGAGCAGGAGAGTCGATGTTTCGATCATAAGCTTTTTTATCAGGATTTGGTGGCCACATTCCTGATGAAAAGCATATTCTCAAAAAGTCGACTTTCCTGCTTCTCGGATGCTGGCTGATCTGCTGTGTTTTTCCAGCAATATACTTTTTGACTGAGGTTAATACGTTAGTTAATAAGGCAGAGGGAACCGTAGGCAGAGCCTTCATTCACCGATGTATAGATTGTAAAAGCTTTACAAATCTATGGTTAGGCCATGTTGGAACACTGTGCTTAGTTCTGGGAGCCATATTGCAGGAAGGATGTGATTGTAGTGGAGGGGTGGAGAGGAGATTCACCGTGATGCCCCCTGGGATGGAGCATATCAACTATGGAGAGAAGCAGGATAAGCTCGGGTTGTTTAGTTTGGAGCAGAGAAGGCTGAGGGAGAGGTGATTCACAAGGATGAGATTGCGAGGGGGATTTCCAGAAAGATTGTTGCTGAAGTACCAAACAGAGTGTGCAAAATCATATTCCTTTGGGATTGTGGCAAATATTTGGACATGGTTACAGAATGGGAGGAAAGAGTGAGTAAAAGTTTTTGATTTTGATTTTATGACCAGATTTTGAAGGATAAATACTATAAAATACAGTGAAATGCTTTCACTTGTTACCACAAAATGGTGCCATTTTGAATAATTGAAGACAATGGCATAAACAGAGGATACACCCTGAAGAGAGTTTATGGGTTGTGAGACAGCTCCTCATCATCGACCACCTCTGTAACTCAACTCCTTCATGACAGCTTCAACCCCATATACACCAGACCACAGCAACATCGAAGTTTCCGATCCTCAGGCACCATAGAACATAGAACATAGAACATAGAAGGATACAGCGCAGTATAGGCCCTTCGGCCCTCGATGTTGCGCCGACCGAATCCTACCTAACCTATACTAGCCCAATAACTTCCAAATGCCTATCCAATGCCCGCTTAAATGACCATAAAGAAGGAGAGTTCACCACTGATACGGGCAGGGCATTCCATGAACTCACAACCCGCTGTGTGAAGAATCTACCCCTAACATCTGTCCTATACCTACCACCCCTTAATTTAAAGCTATGTCCCCTAGTAACACCTGACTCCATTAGCGGTAAAAGGTTCTTAGTATCTACCCTATCTAAACCCCTAATCATCTTATACACTTCTATCAGATCTCCCCTAAACCTTCTCTTCTCCAATGAGAACAGCCCCAAGTGCCTCAGCCTTTCCTCATAAGATTTTCCTACCATTCCAGGCAACATCCTGGTAAACCTCCTCTGCACTCGTTCTAAAGCTTCCACATCCTTCCTATAGTATGGCGACCAAAACTGCACACAATACTCCAGATGAGGCCTCACCAGAGTCTTATACAACTGCAACATGACCTCAGGACTCCGGAACTCAATTCCTCTGCCAATAAAGCCCAGTACACCATATGCCTTCCTCACAGCACTATTTACCTGGGTGGCAACTTTCAGAGATCTGTGTACATGGACACCAAGATCCCTCTGCTCATCCACACTACCAAGTAGCCTACCATTAGCCCAGTAATCCATCATCTTGTTATTCCTACCAAAGTGAACGACTTCGCACTTAGCTACATTGAATTCCATTTGCCACATTTCCGCCCAGCTCTGGAACTTATCTATATCCCGCTGTAACCTACCACTTCCTTCCTCACTATCCACAACACCACCGACTTTTGCGTCATCCGCAAACTTGCTTACCCAGCTTTCAAGTCCTTCCTCTAGATCATTTATAAAGATAACAAAAAGCAATGGTCCCAAAACAGATCCTTGTGGTACACCGCTAGTAACTGCGCTCCAAGATGAACATAATCCATCAACTACTACCCTCTGTCTCCTTCCAGCCAGCCAATTCCTAATCCAAACCTCTAATGTATCCTCAATGCCATACCTCCGAAGTTTTAGCATTAGCCTACCATGGGGAACCTTATCGAACGCCTTACTAAAATCCATATACACAATATCTACTGCTTTACCCTCATCCACTTCCTTAGTCACCTTCTCAAAGAACTCAATAAGGTTTGTGAGGCACGACCTGCCCTTCACAAAACCATGCTGGCTATCCCTGATCACGTTATTCCTACCCAGATGTTCATAAATCTTATCCCTTACCATTCTCTCTAAGACTTTGCCCACCACTGAAGTCAGACTCACTGGCCTATAGTTACTAGGGCTATCCCTACTCCCTTTCTTGAACAATGGGACCACATTCGCTATCCTCCAGTCCTCTGGTACTATTCCCGTTGACAATGACGACATAAAAATCCAGGCCAATGGCTCTGCTATCTCCTCCCAAGCTTCCCATAGGATCCTGGGGTAAATGCCATTAGGCCCAGGAGACTTATCTATATTCATCCTTTCCAATATTCCCAAAACCTCTTCCCTGCATATTTCCAGGGCATCCATTCTAATTATTTGTGATTCCATATTCACCTCAGCAACAGTGTCCTGTTCCTGAGTGAATACTGATGAAAAGTACTGATTTAATGTCTCTCCAATCTCCTCCGCCTCCACACACAACTTCCCACTCCTATCCTTGACTGGACCGATACCTACCCTAGTCATCCTTTTATTCTTGACATACCTATAGAAAGCCTTTGGGTTTTCCCTAATCCTACCAGCTAAAGACTTTTCATGTCCCCTTCTCGCTTCTCTTAGCTCCCTCTTTAGCTCCTTCCTGGCTACCTTATAACTCTCAATTGCCCCTACTGAACCTTCACGCCTCATCTTTACATATGCCGCCTTCTTCCCTTTCACAAGGGATTCTAATTCCTTACTAAACCACGGCTGCCTCACAAGGCCCTTTACACCATTGCTGACTGGTACATACCTATCGAGGACACGCAGTAGCTGCTCCTTGAACAATCCCCACATCTCATTAGTGTTCTTCTCTTGAAGCCTGTTTTTCCAATCCACACATCCTAAGTCATGCCTCACTGCATCATAATTTCCCTGCCCCCAGCTATAGCTCTTGCCCTGCGGCGCACGATTATCCCTCTCCATCACTAAAGTAAAAGTCACCGAGTTGTGGTCACTGTCCCCGAAGTGCTCACCTACCTCCAAGTCTAACACCTGGCCTGGTTCATTACCTAGAACCAAATCCAATATAGCCTCCCCTTTTGTTGGCCTGTCGACATATTGTGTCAGGAAACCCTCCTGCACACATTGGACAAACACCGACCCATCTAATGAACTCGAGCTAAAGCTCTCCCAGTCAATATCTGGGAAGTTAAAGTCCCCCATAACAACCACCCTGCTACCTTCACTCTTTTCCTGAATCATCCTCGCAATATTATCCTCTACTTCTCTAGGACTATTAGGAGGCCTGTAGAAAACACCTAACAGGGTGACCTCACCTTTCCTATTTCTAACCTCAGCCCAAACTACCTCAGATGGCAAGTCCTCTTCCATCGTCCATTCCACTGCTGTGATACTGTCTTTGACAAGTAATGCCACGCCTCCCCCTTTTTTACCCCCATGTCTGATCCTACTAAAACATTTGAACCCTGGAACGTGCAACAGCCATTCTTGTCCCTGTTCTACCCACGTCTCTGTAATGGCCACAACATCGACGTCCCAGGTACCAACCCACGCTGCAAGTTCACCTAACTTATTCCTTATACTTCTGGCATTGAAGTATACACACTTCAATCCACCCTTCTGGTTACAGGCACCCTCCTTAGAGATCGCTGCATTATTCCTAACCTCCCTACACTCAAGGTCCTGTACCCTAAAGCTACAGTCCTGGTTCCCATGCCCCCGCGGAGTTAGTTTAAACCCTCCCAAAGAGCACTAGCAAACCTCCCCCCAAGGATACTGGTGCCCCTCAGGTTCAGGTGTAGCCCATCCTTTTTATAGAGGTCCCACCTTCCCCAGAAAGGACCCCAGTTGTCCAGAAACCGGAATCCCTCCCTCCTGCACCATCCCTGTAGCCACGCATTTAACTGCTCTCTCTCCCTATTCCTCGACTCTCTATCACGTGGCACGGGTAACAAACCAGAGACTACAACTCTGTTTGTTCTAACTCTGAGCTTCCAACCTAGCTCCCTGAAAGCCTGTCTGACATCCTCACCCTTCTTCCTACCTATATCGTTGGTGCCAACGTGGACCACGATCTGGGGCTGCTCCCCCTCCCCCTTAAGGACCCGGAAAACACGATCAGCGACATCACGTACCCTTGCACCTGGGAGGCAACATACCAAACGTGAGTCCCTGTCGCCCCCACAAAACCGTCTGTCTGTACCCCTCACTATCGAGTCCCCAAGAACTATTGCTCTACCTTTCTCCACCCTACCCTTCTGAGCAACGGGGCCAGGCTCCGTGCCAGAGGCCTGAACCTCGTTGCTTGCCCCTGGTAAGTCATCCCCCCACAAGTATCCAAAACGGTATACTTGTTCTTGAGGGGAATGACCGCAGGGGGTCCCTGCACTGGCTTCCTCCTCCCACTCCCCCTCACTGTCACCCATCTATCTTGAACTTTCGGAGTAACTACTTGCCTAAAGCTCCGATCTATGACCTCCTCTGCCTCCCGAATGATCCGCAGTTCATCCAACTCCAGCTCCAGTTCCCTAACACGGGTTTGGAGGAGCTGGAGATGGGTGCACTTCTTGCAAGTGTACTCAGCAGGGACGCTAATGGCTTCCCTCACCTCATACATGTTGCAAGAGGAACATTGCCCTCTCTGCACTGCCATCCCTCTAAAAGTAAGCTTTCCTTAAAAAAAACAACAACAAAACCAACTAAATCTAAAGAAACAAACAAGGAAAATGCAGCACTTACCCGCTAGTCACAATTGGTCTTATTATTAGGTTAGATACTCTGGACTTTCAGGAAGTGAATCTCCCGTGTTGAGGAGTATCTGCCACTGGGCAGATACTCCTCAATCACTAGCTCATTGTCTCCTCTGCCAGGCCATTCCAATGTCAGAGACATGTCTCTTACTGCTGGGCCCATCTCATCGATGCTACATCATGGCCTTCCACTATCCTCTTCTCCACAACCAGTGCAGGACCAAATCAACAACACGTCTCCAATCTTCAGGCATCACCTTATGCTTCTGGGCCCTATCTCACTCACGTTGACTCTGCTGATGTTGCAGCTGCCAATACCAGGTCATGTGCTTACTCCGGAAAAGTAAGGACTCACTCTCCTCCGCATTGGCCTTAGCCTGAGGTCCAAACCCCGATTCCGGCTTTAGGTGAGTAAATTAGAAAAAGAAAAGTGGAGGAGAAAATAAGAAAAAGAAAGCAGGCCAGCAAATGAGCACTTGGATCGGAAAAACAGGAATAAATGGATCCTTTAATTGGAGATGAAAGCTCGTGGAGTATCTCAGTATTATGGCCTTGGGTCCCAGTTATTCGCAACATCTCAAACATTTGGTTGACGGAATCAATCACAATATATCTCAGTCTGCTGTAGGAGAAATGCATTGAGGAGATTCTCGGCCATGACACGAACGTAGGAGGGTCACTCTGTTGAATGACCTACTCCTTTTCCGAAGTTTCTATGTAATCTGTGGATAAGCACTGTCAATGTTGTCACAAGCTCTCAGATGTTAGGAAGGAGGTCTCTGCATGTTGACAGGCCTGTGTTTCGCTTTTCTAATGCAGAAGCTGATGCCGGATGTTCTGACCAGTTTTATCCTTTAAGACGTCGGAGCAGTCTGATACAATTGAGTGTCATGTTTGGCCATTTCAGAGACCATTGAAGATTTTATCACATGTCAGTGTGTCTGGATTCACTTTTAGGCCAGACCAGGAAAACACGGGAGATTCACTTCCTGAAAGTACATTGGGGAAGCAAATTGGTGTTTATAATTGACATTGGCTTCAAGTTCATTATGACTGACTCAAGATTTTAGATCTCTATATTTTATTAATTGCTATTAACTTCCACCAGCTGCCAGAGCATTAGCCTGGTCTGGATTAGAAATCCAATGACATTTCCATCTCCATATAGTAACCTATCGCAAACCACACTGAGCAGTTTATTTCTGCGCTGCTTGACAACTCTGTCAAAAAGAACTCCCAACAATTTGACTGTCATTATGTAATTGAGGGGGTGATGTTGGTCATACTGTAATTATTCTCCTCTTAAGGGACTTGTCATAGTTGAGTAATTTTCCACATTGCCATATAGATGTCAGAGTTGGAACTGGAATGAAACAATTTTCCCCAGGAACACGGCTTGTTGTCCATTGCCTTTGTCATATCTACTGTGTTCATATGTTTCTACATGTCACATAGAGCGAATCAGATTGTTTGAAAACTGCCATCTGTAATTCTGTGGGCATCCCGACGAGGCGAGGTAGATCATTGACTCAAAACTTCTGGCTGAGTATGTCGCAGATAATTACATGCTTGTCTTTTGCACTGATGTGCAGAGCTGCTCCATTATTAAGGAGGAGGACATGTGTTGGGTCCTCTCCTTATGTGAGTTGTTTAATCCATTAACGACTGGATGTGGCAGGACTGTAGAACTTCGAACTGATCTGTTGGTCTTGCAATCAGTCCGCCCTCCCTATCAGACGGTAGTTATGCTGTTTGCAATGTAAACAGTCAAGTGTGGTTTGCCATCAGTTTTAGGTGCACATATTTCTGCCCCTGGCATGTTCACCACACTCGTCGCTGAAACATAGCTTCACTTATTGGTAATGGTAGACTGAGGGATACTCCAAGGCAAAAAGTTACAGATTATGGTTGAATATAATTTTGCTTCTGTTGCTCTTGTGGTCTACAGCATCACATGGAACACGCAGTTTGAGCTGCAATATCTCCAATAAAGTTCTGCCCCCAGTTCACACCAAGTCCCACTCAGCCAACAGCCATGTACTCCGTGGCCTACTCTGGTTTCTGATGTGGCACACTTCCAATTTTATATTCTCATTCTACTGAGGGTCTCTCCATGGTGTCACACTTACAATTTGTCTCATTGCCCAACACCCTTTAACATAATCATCTGAATCCTTTCCCTTCCAGTATGCGCTACCTTCTGTGTTTAGAGTGAATACGTGTCCCTCTGTTTCTCTCCCTGAATAACAGTAAGAACTCTATAGTTTCAGGAATGCCAGCTTTACGTCATTTCAGAGACACGGAAATTGGGTACCTTGCGTTATCTTTCACTTCCCGGTATATGCGCTCCAGATTGAACGAGGCGTTTGAGCCATGTTGACACTTGTCTTTGAATGGTGGTGAAAAGCAGAAATTGCTATAGAAATTAAGCAGGTCTGGCAACATCCGTGGAGTGAAAGCAGACTTAGTCGTTTGGGTGCACTGACCATTCTCCAAGGCTCACAGTTTTTTTTTGTTCTCGTTTCAGATTTCAAGTATCCAGAGTTATTTGTTTAATTGAAAATGTGCTTTTTTTCATTTCTGGTGAAACACAACAGATCTGGCAGCATCTGCGAGACAGAGAAACACAGTTAGCATTTCAAGTCCAGTGTGACTCCTCTTCAGAACAGAAAAGGATTGGAAAATTAGCTTTTAACTCCCTTGACCGAGGTAGAGGAGGGGTGACGGGAAACAAGATGGTGTGGAGGAGTAATGCCACTGACAAATTGACTTTTATTTCTGGTAAAAGGGAATCAAATGTAAAATGAGTATTAATTAGTTTGTGAAGGGGGGGAAAGAGTTCCTTAATTAAGTGCAAGGCAAACGATTCACAAACAGGGCAAGTTCATTGGGAGACCAGGAGGAAGAATGTGTGAAGAATGGAGAACAGCCAGAATGCGGTCAGTCTGTGGAAGTATGGAATTGAATAAAGACTCCTTCAGGATAGAACGTACCAAGGTCTAAAGTGAAGTGTTACTCGAGGTTGAGTTGTGCTTCACTGGTGCATTACAGCAGCCCCGGACTGAAATGTTAGCATGACAGCAAGGTACGTTATTGAAATGGGGAGTAATGAGAAGGTCAGGGTTATTCCCACAGACAGAGTGGAGTGTTCCTCAAAATAGCTTCTGTTTGGTCTCCCCAATGTAAAGGAGACTGCATTGTGAGCAGCAATGACGAATCTGGATTGAAAGAGTGCAAATGAAATGCTGCTTCATCTGGAAGGTGTGTATTGGGTTGTTATGAAATAACGAATGTATCCACGATCTTTTCAAATGTCCAAATTTATTTCTTCTTATATGTAGACCACCTAGTTCCACAGCTTGGAGAGAGGAAGTACTACAGGTGCGGGAGGCCAGAGTTAATAAACTTGGAGCTGGATAAACACAACAGACCAGACAGAATCAGAGGAGCAACAAAGGCACTATTTTGATCTTGGATCAATTGGTCAGGATTGATGAGGAGGAGGGGAGCCCAGAAATGGAGTGATGGGATATGAAAGGGTGGCGGGTAGGTATGGTGGTGGTAGGCACAAGCAGGTATGAGGTTACTGTGATTGGTCAGTGGGAAGGATGGAGCAGATACAGGTGTGTCTGGTCAGGGAAAAGAGACATGGGAGAAGGCTGTGGGTGGACAGCGTTTGAAGCGGCTTCATCAATATTGAGGCCTTTGGGCTATCAGCTTCAAAGGTAAACTCTCAGGTAGTGTTCCTCTGACAGTGGGCAGGCTAAGGATGGGCATGTCGCCGGGCGAGTGGGAGTAGAAATTGAAATGAATGGTAACTGGAAAGTCGGGTTGTTTGTTTCGTGCAGAGCACTAATGCTCCACACAGAGACTGATCCTGGCCCACCGAGCTCGCCTCCAACTCCCATCGTGGTCTCCTCTATGTTGTGGAGATGAAAGGGAGACTCAGTGAAATATTCATGGAGCATCTGCTCTCTGCACGCTTTAAGAAACCCAGCATTCCAGTTGCCATCCATTTCAATCACTCCCCTCCCCGTGTTCATCCAGCAACAGGTCCATCTTTGGCCTCCTCCACTTTCAGAGTAAAGCCAAACAGAAACTGGGGAACACAACTTGATATTTCAGCTGGAGACCTTACAGCTCAATGGTCTCAATATTGATTTCACTGGCTTCAAAGTCTCTCTACCCACAGCCTTACCCTATGTCCCCTTCCCTGACCTGACCAAAGTTGTCCACCTTCCCATTCATATATCTGTTGCCCCCTTCCCACCGACCAATCACAATAATTCCCTGCCTGCATCCCCCTATCGCCATTCCACCTACCCTTCCACTAGCCCCACGCCCCTCCCTCTATTTACTTCGCGGTTCCCCTTCACTCACCCCAATGCTGATGAAGTCTTTCAGCCTGAAACGTTGACTTTCCTCTTCCTCGGATACTGTCTCACTTGCTTTGCTTTTTCAGCTTCATATGTATTGGCTACATTGTTGCACGTTGAGACCTTATCAGCAACAAATTTTATTGTGCTTTTCATGCATTCCTTGTTGTCTGTTTACTGACAAGTTTATCTCAACATCTCACTGCAGGATCTAGGAAACAGTCTTTTTGTCACTAATTCTCCTGTCTGCTTCGAACCGATTTCCTTTGTTTTAACCGGACTTTCATCTTTGATGTTCACAATGGCATTTTAAACGTAACTCTTGCTATGCTGTAGCTTAATCACACCATTTCCAATATACTTCACAACTTCCTTGTTCTTATATTCCACACATCTATTCATAAGCCCAAAGATCCAATAAGTCCTTCTATAATTTCCTGTCTTCTGTGTCCCTCTCTCGTTAAACGGGGAGGTTACATTTACCAGTCCTCCCTCACTCCAAAGTTTCCTGAAAGATCACCAGCAATGCCTCCACAATTACTTTCGATATCTCTTTTGAACTATGAGCTGTTGTCCAACTGGTCTCGCCGATTGATTCAACTTCACCTTCCCCAGCACCTCCTCCTTACTGAGGTCAGTATACTCACCTCTATACCCTGACTGTCTTGAAGTTCAAGCATTTTGCTGGTGTCTTCCACCGTGAAGACTGATGTAATGTATCTATCCAATTCCTCTGCCATTCCATTGCTTCCCATAACTACTCAAGCCTCATTTTCCAACAGTCCTTTGTTTTTTTTTACTCCCTGTCTTCCTTGTTATCTATCTAACAATCGCTTTCATTATTCTTTTACATGATTAAGAACCGTAATATTATATTTCACCCTCTCCTCCCATTTGCGGTTATTAGTTATCCGTGCTGGAATTTGTAGACTTCGTAATCCCTTGGATTCCCAATAATTTTCACAACGTTGTGTGTATTTTCTTTTGTTTTATTATTTCCTTGAGTTTGTTATCACTCACGGCTGACTTGTCTTCTGCTGAATATTGTTCTTCTTACTTGGGATGAGTTTCTGATGTGGTGCTGAATTACCTCCAGATACCTCTGCCATTGCTGATTCACCATCTTCCCGTGCTCAGCTTCTCTTCCAACTAACTCTGGCCAACTGCTCCCTCATGTCTTATAGTTACATTACTCACTTATAAGACATCACATTCAAAAGTGAGCAAAAGATGTAAACAGAAGGAGGGAAGTCTGAGGCATGGGACAGAAAGAGCGATTCAACGATTTATTAATCAGATTAAAAGAGAAATCGACAGACAGAGAGAGAGAGGGAGAATATAGACATGGAGATATAAAAGTAGAGAAGTCTACATGACTGATAGATGTAGGTGTACTTCTGTATTTGGTTTGATAAGTCCTGTGTGTTGTGGTCCTTTGTACAGTGTGTGTGCAACAGATTAATATGTTGAAATATGGGTCTGATGCCAGAACTTTTATCTAAAGCAACATGACAGGCAATAGCTGTTTACAGAACCCAGCAGGCCAATGTATATGTTTCCTAATTAAATGAAATAAATTGGAACACAAGAAGCAGGAATTTATAACATACATCCTGATATGAATTAGAGATTAGGTCTGGGAATGCAAGGAGGAGGCAGGAGGCAGAGTGTACATTGATAGAAGGAGAACATAACATCTCAGCTGAAGACTAAATAACATGTTAATGTTTTATAAATTTTGTACACCACTTGCATCATTTTTGTTAAATATATCTTTCTTGTTCATTCTGAATATGGTGCACACATATGAACAGTCTTATGAATCTGCACACGCGCATGCACGCACACACATCCACACCCACCCACACACACAGACACACTCACTCACTCACACAGACACACCCACAGACACCCACACTCACACACACACACACACACACACACACAGACACACACACACAGACACACACACACACACACACACAGACACACACACACACACACACAGACACACACAAACAGCCACACACACACACACACATTGATCAATCATTGTTCGGCCATTTCATTTCAAATTATCCTGTTTTATTTACACTGTCAATTGCAATTCCTTCTTCCGAATATATTCTGTTTCTTTCTCTACATTTGATTATATTCTGTCTATCAAGAAGTCATTGGGGACTGGGGGGATGTAGCTTTTCTCCTCATCAGTTTCCACGGTCACTGCCTTCTATTCCTTTCTGTTTCTTAGCCCATTAAAAATACATACTGTGTCTGACCCTTGAATCCCGATAAACAGGTCACTTTTTTATAGATTACATACAGCATGGAAACAGGCCCTTCGGCCCAACAAGTCCACATCGACCGTCCGAAGAGTAACCCACCCAGACCCATTTCCCTACCTTCTATTCACCCCTGACACTATGGGAAATTTAGTATGGCCAATTCACCTAACCTGCATACCTTCGGACTGTGGGAGGAAATCGTAGCACCCGGAGATAACCCACACAGACACGGAGACAATGTGCAAACGCCACACAGATCGTTGCCTAATGCTGTTCAGTAAACGAAACATGTACTTTTGTGCTAAGGCTACAACAAATATAAAAAAGAAAAGGCATACAAACTGTGCAATAAGATGTGTC
This sequence comes from Hemiscyllium ocellatum, assembly GCF_020745735.1. Classification (NCBI taxonomy): domain Eukaryota; kingdom Metazoa; phylum Chordata; class Chondrichthyes; order Orectolobiformes; family Hemiscylliidae; genus Hemiscyllium; species Hemiscyllium ocellatum. The sequence continues at coordinate 24,988 of NW_026867820.1, forward strand.
CACCTTTGCAAGCAAATTATTGAATTACATTGTGTAAACGATGATTAACTGATAAAAGTTATGAGAATATAATCCAGCTAAATACGTAGCACAGCGAGAGAATAACAAGCGATTACATTTAAACTTGAGGGTTATGGACTAACATTTATTATGTCCAGAAAAAAGATGTTGATTTTATGAGAAATTGCATTTTCCCCATGATATGTAATTCCCAATAGTTCACATTTCAGTGTGGAGACCCCATGCTGGTTGAGAGGGATCTCCAGGCTCTGAATGAATTCTCACCGTCTCAATGTGCAGTTGATGTGCGTCTCTGCACTGTTCATAAATCTATCAGCAGTCTTAATGCCTTACTCCTGAAATAGTTCGTCATTCCCACCAGCTTCTGACCTCTATAGGAGTACAATAATGTCTTCTCGGAGATAGAAGGCATTTCCTTGAGACTTGACACAAACCATTCACTTTTCCCTCTCACGTTCAGCAAATCAAGTTAAAGTGACACATATGTACCACGAGCAAAGGAACCAGTAGGAACAAGATAGAGCAGTCTATCAGTGTAGACTCTGATTCACTCTTTGTCATGTTGGGGCATCAAAGACATCTTCCTATTTCTGTACACGTGGTTCGATAGGCTGAATGGCCAACTCCTGGTCATCTGGAAGCAGCTCAAGGACCTGACTTGGCGACTCCGGTTCCTGTTTAACATCTCGATGTGCTGACTACATTCCTTCCCTCCTTATGTAATAGACAGGAGGGTCTGAATGGGCTATCCCTATTCTTATCCAATAGTTTCAATGGATTGAATAGCGTCCTTGTATTCTGTTGAAACTACGTTTCTGGCAGAAGTTGATGCTCAGAAACGGCGATTCTCCTGCCCCTCGGATGCTGCCTGACCTGCTGTGCTTTTACAGCGCTACACTCTCGAGTCTTCAGTCAGTGAATGTTCTCTTCTGTTTCTGTGCACCAGGTTATCGGAATAAATGAACTCCAAATGCTCCTGTCTTGCAGTTGTGAGGAACTGAATGGAACATAGGAACGTACGACTGAGAAGTAGGAGTGTGTCATTAGACACTTTAAGCCCTCTCAACTAGGCAGTAAGGTCGTGGCTGATCTGGATGTGTCCTCAACCCCACTTCCATATCTGTAGTTCATTGTCCTTTACTGCCCAATATCTAAATGCTTTGACTAAATGCAAACACACAGGCACCACAAACCTCTGGGGAAGAGCATTCCCACTCAAACAACCCATTGTGAAATTCTCCTCATCCATGTTCAGACTGGGGTTGGACGGACCACTCTTTCATTTTCTCGTCCCGTTCCTCCATTGATCATGATAAATTTTAAATGTAACCCGGTTGGTGTTATGACCAATGATATAAGTCTCAGACTAGGTCAGCTTCTTTGCTGGGGACAAGTCAGTTCGATATTTTACATTTGCAAAACTAATTCACCAAAGCAAAGTTACTCAAAGCTAAGATGGAAAAATTAATGGCAAAGAGTTTGGACAAATATATACATTAATCTTTGAACGCATACTGAGATGCAGTCTGTGCATACACACAAACGCACACACTAAGACATACACAGTGTCTCATACACGCAAGTGCACACAGACACACACATACACATGCCGAAATACAACCAGGAAAAAAAGCTGCAAAATATCAGCTTGAAAGAGCTTCGTCCAAGCAATAGTTAAACTCAAGACAAAAGTAAAATAATTAAATGTTATACTGCCTCTGAGGTTGCTCTGCTCACACAAGCAGGATTTATTCCTGGAACAGTCGGATTTGGCTGAATTACCTTTGATTTGGCAGTAGGGAGATGCCAATGATTCCTCAACAGTAATCCTACATGAATGATAAAGATGACTGAACGGTTTTCACCTCTCATACTTTGCTGCGAGAAGGAACAAGGAAAGAAAGGAAGCAATAAGCAGTGGCTTCTCCAGCATGTTGCATTTTTTCCATCTCTGAGCAGAAACATGCAATAATGTTATCTGAAGATCAAACTGAACCACGTGAGGCCTCCTTGAACATTCTCGGAACTGTATGACTCTGTCCCTGTTCTCTGCTCCGTGTAGGAGTTTTAATGAAGATGCATTTGTATGTGACCTCATATTTTTGTCCAATAAAAAAATGTCTTCATAGTATTTGTTTTCTTATATTATGAAAAGAGTATATAACATATACATGTTGTTTTCTTAAATTTGAATCCTCAGTTCTAGACTCCCATACCAGAGAAAATGTCCATAGGCTATGCACCAGATACACTCTCCTCAATATCTTATATGGTTCAATCCGAACGCCTCTCGTTCTCAATCCTGAAGTGTTCTCGCCTTATAGAGGTTTATAACATCACGAGGAGCAAGGAAATGGTGAAGATCCAAGAACATTTTCCTAGCTTGGGGCATCCAAAACAAGAGCACATCGATTGAAGGTGAGGGTAGAAAGATTTAAAAGGGACAAAAGTTGAAACTTCTCACAGAGTGTATAGAATGAATTGCCAGAGGAAATGTTGGAGGTTGGGACAGCTACAGTATTTAAAGCCATTTGAATGAAGCTATTTGAGCGAACACGAAGGTTTTATGGGATATGTGCCAAGTGCTGGCAAATGGAACGTCATTAATTTAGGACATCTGGTCAGCATAGACATGGTGCACCGAAGGGTCTGTTTCCGTTCTGTATGACAGAATAAGGCCTTCTTTCCAAGAGCAAGTACAGTGAAACATCTTCGCAAAGCTTCTAAAGCTACTGAGTATATTTATTTTTCAGTTTATGGAATCATCACAGCCCACAATACATCAGATGCTGACTCAGAAATCCCCTGTACAGATGCAGTAAAACATTCGGATAGCCTTTTCATGAAGTAATCATTCCATATACTATCCTAATTACTTTCTGCATCTGCATACTAACCCCGTGTGATGTATGTACCAGGGTGACCAAATGCCTTTGTACAACTGAGTTTTGTGATCACTCTTCTTTTAATTAGTTTACTGTTGTTTTACCCTTCGGCCACAGCACAAACTTCGGTAGCCCATGTTATCCTGTTTCTGCTGAAGGTTTGCACACTAACCTTCCCTGTCTATATCACATTACAGACTCTGTACCTCCACTTGACATCTTATTGAACCTTCGTAGTTGAGCCAATTGAGTTCCATCCAATCAGTCCCCACACCCAAATCATTGACAGCTTCTAAATAGCTTTTGATGTTGCACTGATCTCTGAGGCACTTCACCAAGTTAAAGATTTCCAACCCGAACACTCACATTTCTCCTGACTATCTATTTCCGGATAGTTACCCAGGACTCCCCTGTTCCTGTGTAGCAACCTAGAAAGTAGGTGTGACCACCTCTTGTGCTGCGTAATGCACTCAAATGACTGAAGAGCTTCATCCTATTCCTTTGTAAATCCTTAGAGGAGCAGAAAGGTCTCCTCATGTGACATTGATTCGATCCTGAATGGCTGAATGTGATCTTCCTCACCTCCTGTAACAACATCGCGGGGTTGAGTGAGTGAACAACACATGAAGCAAGAGCAGCAGGTGGCCATTCAGCCCCTCGAGCCTGCTGCACAATTCAGAATGGACATTGTCGATGTGATTGTAACTAAGCATCCCTTTCCTGTCTGTTCCCAGCAAACATTGATTCTCTTGTTCAACAACGATCTATTTAACTCATCCTTGAGTATTTTCATGAACCCAGTCTTCACTGCTCCTTGGGCATGAGAAGAACACAGATCGCATCATCCTAAAGAGAAAGGAACACCCCTTTCCCAGTCTGAAATAGGAATGCTCTTATTGTCAAAATGAGTTCCCCTCAAACCAATCATCATCCTTTTGACACAACAGTTACGAACAAATATAGACCATCTCCCCCACCCCCCACAAACCTCGTCAAATTTCCATTAACCCTCGACAATCAAATACTGACCAGGTTAACCTTTACTGAAGTTATAGGAATTCCAGGTACAATATTTTCACATGAGTTCAAGAAATTAGAACAGCGAACATCGAACATTACAGGAGAGTAAGAGCCCTTCAGCCCTCAATGGTGTGCCGATCTTTTATCCTACTCTAAGATTAAACTAAATTGCAGAGCCTTCATCCTATTATCATCTATGTGCTTATCCAAGAGTTACTTGAATATCCCTAACGTAGCTGATTCTACTACCACTGCTGGCAGTGCATTCCATGCACCTATCACTACCTTTGTAAACAACCTGCCTCTGACATCTCCCCCAAACCTTCCTCCAATCACATTAAAATTATGTTTTCCTCGTGTTAACCATTTTCACCCTATGAAAAAGACTCTACTTATTCATTCTATCGGTGCCTCTCATCATCTTGCACACCTCTGTCAAGTCACTGTTCATTCCTCTTTACTCTAATGAGAAAAGTTAAAGCTCCCTCAAACCTTCTTCATAAGACATACCCTACAGGCCAGGTAACGTGCTGGTAACTCCCATCTTTACCCTCTCTAAAGCCTCCACATCCTTCTTTAATGGGGCGAACAGAACTCAACACAACATTCCATGTGTGGTCTAATCAGGCCTCATGGAGCTGCAGCATAACCTCGCAGTTCTTAAATCAATTCCCCAGCTTATGAAAGCCAACACATCATACACATTCTTAACAGCCCTATCACCTTGAAGGCTTTGGCAGCTTCGAGGAATCTATAGACATGGACCCCAATATCCCTTTGTTCCTCCACATTGCCAAGAATCCTACCTTAAACCCTGTAATCTGCATTCAAATTCAACCTTTGAAAGCGACTTTCTCCTGAAAATGGGAAAATGGAACAGAATCAGGCCACTTAGCCCATTGGATCTGCTGTGCCATTTGATTACAGCTGAAATGTTTCTCACCTACATTCTACTACCTTCGCCAAATAATCATTGATACCCAAATTAATGAAAAGCTTATTCAACTTATCTTAAAGAAACTGTGTGCAGGAGTGCGTGTGTTTGTTTTTGTGTGTCCATATCATCATGTATGTGTGTTGTGTGTTTAAAGTGTCTGTGTATGTTTGTGTGTATCTCCGTGAGACGAGGTCTTGCCATTTTTTGGGGTAAATCCATTGAAATTGAGATCAACCCCTCACCACCCCCCACACCTCTACGCCTGACCCTGATAAGTTTACAGTTATACAATACCACCCTCTGCTCGCCTCCCCATGCCTTTGCACTAGTGTCAGATTTTTGTTTCTTTCAGAGGACATCAAATACTGTCAATCTCTCACATTGCACGGCTGTTTGGTTTTTCAAATAACATCTTTGGAAGCACATAGCAGTTTCGTCTGATACCTAGCGATATCATTCCTGAGATATTATCACCACCACTGTCAGTTTCAGGACTTTTCAATCTTTTCTCATTTATAATTTGTAGGAGTATATTGTAAAACATTTCAAGATAATGAACGTGCAATATATTCTCTGCATCGACTTACAAATGGTTCCGTCAACCTTGCTTGGATGCATTTGCGATGGAAATACTCTTTAATTTGTGCACTCTGTGTCATGAATAATCTTCAAAGACAAACCACTTCCACACTGCAGAGCGGCCATAGACATAACTTTACATGGACATTCTCCACTCTAAGGGTCCTCAGTACGATTACAATCCTCCATATACCAAACTGTGGGTGTGAGTGTGCAGATGGTTCTGTCAGTTTGGATGGCGCTACGAGCTGCGTCCCTCCCCCACCCTCCAAGACTGAATCCCTAATGGTTGACACCCTGCAGTGCTGTCAACGCAGAGGTATGTGAAGGCCAGCAGAGGGGGACATTGCATCACTATAAACACCAGAGAGACTGACAGATCCGCTGTGCACATGGACGCACAGATACACACAGAGACGAATACAGGCACGCAGACAAAACGCAGCAATGAAAACAGACAAGCAAATACACAAAGAGACAACTACAGAGGCACAGAGATGAATACAGATGCACAGGCGCACAGAGGGACGAATACAGACGTGCAGCGACACACAGAAACAAATACAGACACACAGATACACACAGAGACAAATAAAGGCAGGCAGATACACAACAGAGATGAATACAGGCACGCAGATACACACAGAGACAAATATAGACACGCAGATACACACAAAGACGAATGGAATCACACAGATGCCCACAGGGATGAATACAGGCACAAGGATACAAACAGAGATGAACACAGACTCAAAGGTGCACACAGAGACAAACACAGGCGCGCAGATACACACAGAGACGAATACAGACACACACATGCTCACAGATGAATTCAGGCATGCGGATGGACATACAGACGAACACATACATTCAGACACAGATGTGAAGACAGGCATGCAGATAGACATAGAGACGAATGCAGGCACGCAGATACAGATATGAATGCAGACACGCCGATGCACACAGAGACGGATGCAGATATGCAGATACACACAGAGACACACAGGTAGACAGAGAGACGAATAGAGACCCACAGATACACGCAAGATGAATACAGACACGCAGGTACACACAGAGACAATACAAAACGCAGATACACACAGAGACACGCAGATACACACAGAGACGAATAGAGTCACACAGATGCCCGCAGAGATGAATACAGACACACGGATACACAGAGAGATGAAAACAGACGCGCTGATACACACAGAGATACACAGAGACAAATATAGACACACAGATACACACAGAGATGAATACAGACACGCAGATACGCACAGAGGTGAATACAGACAGTCAAATACACACAGAGACGAATACAGACATGCAGATCCACACAGACACAAATACAGGCACGCAGTTAGGCACAGAGAGAAATAAAGACATTCCAATACACACAGCGATGAATGCAGAAATGCAGATACACACAGAGACAAAATCAGACATGCAGAGACACACAGAGGTGAATATAGATACACAGAAACACACGGAGACTGATGCAGTAGCACATATACTAATACAGGCACACAAAGACAAGTACTGATACACAGATACACATGCACACACAGATACCCTGTCATCAAAACAGACGCACTACACTCACTGACGTTTATATAGACATCGGGAATCTGCCACTGTTTATTTTACACGTGGTAGCATTCTCAATATTTCACTCGGCTTGTGTCAATCTTTCTGCCGTTCCATAGGTAATTCTCTGCATCCTCTCTATAGCTTCCACCTCTTTCCTTTAATGAGGTGACCAAAACATGGTATTACAAGTGTAGTGTTATGACACGGCGATGAACCTTTCTGCTAATGAAACCAAACACGCAGAAAAGCTCACCTCGCTCATAATCTGTTAAAGTCGATTGACAGAGAGCTCGCAAATTCCAATACTTAATAGAAAATATTATCAAGGCATTCCTTAATTCTAAAAGTGAACATTGAACAACAGTTATTCCCAACTCTAAGCTTCGCTTTCTCTGAACTGTTTGTTAACTTCTTCCACCTTGAACAATATACTCTTCCAATTAAAGAAAGACTGTTCTAAAAATTACATAAACCAGAGAGTGGCTGCAGTCTCCAATGTCCTCCTTCTTTCCACTGAATATCTCCTTGGGTCATGTTCTGTCTTTTAATGCTAGAGTTTTTCGTCCAAAAAAATTATCTTGCACAGAGAATGTTGTTCATGGCAGACTCTCACGAAGGCAGTTTACTCTCTGTCTAGCTTTCAAAATGCGTGCCTCTTTACTCCCTCAACATCAGCTGATCTCTTTGGTTTGATATTGACAAAACACTAAATTTAAAATCGATTGGGTTTAGTATAATGGTACATAATTTCAACTTGATTGTTTAAATTCGAATAGGTTTCAAAAGCGTAACCAAAGCTCAAAATATCTGTTTCACAGCCAAATGTTACATAGTTTCAATTGTCCAGTACACTCTGAAAATATTAACTAGTCATATGACAAGTACTTGCAAGCTCTCAATGCAGAACAGCATTCAACTTCATCACAGTGGGTTAAACGGTGGGATTATAGAGCTGCAGCAAAACCTCACAGCTCTGAAACTGATCTCCCCAGCTGTGAAAGCCAACACATCATACGCCTTCTAAACAACAGCATCAGCCTGGATGGCAAATTTGAGAATCTATAGACATGGACAACAAGATCCCGCAGTTCCAGATTTATCTCGATGTGTCACTCATCTGCTCAGTTCTGTCAATGTCCTGTTGCAACCTGTAACAGCCCTCCATATTAACCACCAACTCCACCAAAGTTCGTGCCATTGGCGAACCTATGAACCCACCCTTCCAATTCGTCATCCAATTCTCTTGTAAAAAAAAAGAAACACAAAGAGCAGGGGTGCTAGAACAGATCATCAAGCTGGTCACCAAGCTCCAGGCTGCACCTGTTCCATCTACCACCACCTTCTGTATTCTGTATCCAGACAGCCAGATCTCCCTTTAAGACATGCCTCCTTATTTTGTGAATGAGCTTACCATGGATACCTTTTTCAAACGCCTTGTTAAATCCATATATCTGCTGCTGTACTTCATCAACGTGTGTTGTCACATCCTTAAGGAATTCAATAAGATCTATGAGGCATGACCTGCTCCCCACAACAGCCATGTTGACTGTCTCAAATCATTTATAATTTCACAAGTAATCATAAATACTGTCTCTCAAATCCTTTCCAATACTTTGCCCGTCACTGGTGTAAGACTGGTTGGCCAATAATTCCCAGGATTATCCCTATTCCCTTTCTTGAACCAGTGAATAATTTTTTCCAGCCTCCTGCCATCTGGCACGACTCCAGTGGGCAGTGAGGATGCAAAGATCATCGCAAAATGCGCAGCAATCTCTTCTCACTTCCTATAGTCTCCTAGGGCATATCCTGTTTGGCCAAATAAACTTATCTATCCATGTGTTTCTCAAATTTTTCAGCACATCCTCCTGTTCTAGCATATCCGCCTGTTTTATGCTGTCCTCAGAAATATCAAGGTCCCTCTCATGAGTGAATACTGAGGCAAAACATTCATCAAGAACCTCCCCTACTTCCTCCAACTCCTGTTGCAAGTTCCCTCTCCTATCCCTGATCAGCCCTACACTCACTCTGGCCATCCTCTTGTTCTTCACATAAGTGTAGAACTTCTCAGGTTTTACTTTAATCGTACCCACCAAGGCTTTATCATGCACACTTTTATCTCTCTTGAGTTCATTCTTCAGTTCCTTCCTGGTTACCTTGCAACCTTCTGGAGCCCTGCCTAACCGTTGCCTCCTCAACCTTATGTAAGCTTCATCCTTCTCCTGACTAGATGTTCTAAAGTGCCTGGCACAATGAAGATATGGAGCTGTAAATGGATGGGAGTTACACATCCTGTCACTTCCAGCATGGGCTGCAAGTTTCCCAACAGTGGGCAGTGATCAAACACAGTATTACTAGGCAATGCACTGGGATGGTGGACACAGCTCTACTTTCTGGAAGGGTAAATTCACCAGGCTTACAGAGTTATTCACTGCACAGCTCCCCGTGGACTGATGCAGTCTGCACAGTCTGTACAGATTGCTGGGTTGTAGTGAGCACTACACTAACCTCGTCTGCACAGTGCTTCACGCTGAATAGATGTCTCATCTGGATTATGATGTCTTATTCTGTGAGTTTAATTTGATATCGTGCATAACTGACCATTTGAGCTGATCTGTCAGCATATTTATTTTATGTTCTTATTCTTGATATTGGACATGCCAGCGTCTGACTCCTCCAACTAATCACATTTCTCTGAGAGAAGCCATGTTTATTCAACTTGTTGATCAAATAAACATCCAAATATAACACGAATATCCGTCTTCCTGTACCTTAACCTGACCGTTGGTGCTCATATCCCTGAATTCCCCGGGACGTAATTATGAAGTTCTGAAACAATGTGCAAAGTGCGTGGCTCATGCTCTTCTATACATCACGGCTGTGGGTCCCATTTGGATCCTTAATGTATCAAGAGCTTGCACTGTGTAGCTCAGAAACAATGAAATAGTGTGTCGAGGGCTATTCAATTCCTCATGTGTCCCATATGGTGCTCCATGGATAGTGGAGTATGTGTTCGGCTGTTGTTCACTTCCCGGTGTGTCCCATGTAGTGCTCCATGTTGGACAGGGGGTCCCAGCAGCTTTGAACCTTGTTCTGTGCCTGTTCACTGAACATCTGTGTTTGTCCCTCTCAGCTGATCATTCGGTCAGTTACACGAGGAAGCCCCCCAAGTATTATTATTAAGTACCAGGCATCGAACTTGTAACTGAGGGGCTCAGGACTGACACCTGTTATTGAAAAGTTAGTACAGGGGCTGGGGATGGTTTGCTGGAGGTTGCACTGTGAGCTGCCTCAGACATTCAGGGAGACCTGAGCATTTGGTGACCCAAGTCTGGATGGAGCATGGGGACTGTAGTTACAGCATCTGGGTCTGTAACATGAACAACAAATGGAGCAGAGGCTGCCGAGAGGGAAGGTCTGAAACCACGCAGTGCGTGTGTCTGGGGAAAGGGATCTGCTGTATCCACCTCGGGTTTTCTAGGAACAGCTTTCCAAGCTCCACTTAACCCAGGAACAGAGTGTGAGGGGACACTGATTGAATAAGGAACTGGTCACAGTGCGGTGTCACCTCCTTCAACATGATCTCCGACTTCACACCCGGGGGAGGACGGTGCTTCCAGTGGCTTTTAGGGTCACGTTTAATTCAGCTTCGATGTTCTTGAACTTTCCAGGCAGGAGTGGGTGACGGCTCCATCATCTCTCAGATCTCAACATCAGTGTTGTCATTAAGTGATGGAGGATATATTTGGTGGATGAGAGCAATAGGCCCGCTGGAAACATCAGGCAGCAGGCGAGCAGGGTGATGGAGCAACATTTGCCATGTCTCAATGGCTCAGAGTGAACCCTCCAGTACACACGCTATCACCAAGTCCTGTAATCTCTCTGTATTTCAGTAACATACTGCCTGCCGTTCTCCCTGGAAGAAAATGACAGGTTATATATGACGTTAAATCCCACCTGCCAAACTTTTATCCTTGGATTAACCGGTCCATATGCATTTACAAACTCTATAACTTCCATTGATAATTTAATTTCCTGCTTAGATTAGTTCCATTGGCAACCTTAGTTACAGTACATTTGTTCCACTTCTCTAGCTCATGGATATAGATGGTAAATAGTTGAAGACCCTGCACTGGTTACTGTGAGACCCTACTGGTTGCATTCTTTCAAACTGATTATATCTGATTTTTCCAAAGTTCCTGCTTTCTGGCTGATAACCACCCCTTCCCCATTTCTGTGTTCCCCCATTCGAAGGGCGGAATAAGGACGAGGAAAATCAGTCAGCAATCCAGCCCCTCCAGCATGCTCCACCATTGAACACAATCATATCTGATATCAGCCTGTTCCACTATTGAATACAATCATTTCTGATGTCAGCCTGCTCCACTATTGAATACAATCATATCTGATATCAGCCTGCTCCACCATTGAATACAATCATGACTGATATCAGCCTGCTCCACCATTGAATACAATCATATGTGATGTCAGCCTGCTCCACCATTGAATACAATCATGGCTGATGTCATCTCGGTCTCAGTCCCACTTTCCGGCCCACTCTCCATATCTCTTCAGTTACTCAATATCCCAGCATCAATTGCACTCTGGAACAGTGAATTCCACAGATTTACAATTCTTGGAGAGAAGTTATCTCATCACTGTCTTAATTCTTCTCCACGTATCCTAAAACTATCATCTCTTGTTGTAGATTGCCCTACATGAGGAAATAAACAATGCATGTTGACATCATCAATCACCTTTAGCATTGTCCAGACCTTAGAGATATCTCCTCCCATTTTACTAAACTCCAGAGAGTATAAGCCTGAATTGATCAATCTCTCTTCAGAGAACAAACTCCTTATCTCTGGAATTAGTCTAGTAAACCTCTTCTGAACTGCCTCCATGCTAATTACATCCCTCCTGCAGTCAGGACACCAAAACTGTACACAGTACTCAATTGCGATCTCACAAAAGCCTGGCATTATTGCAGCAATACCTCCCTCACTTTATCATCTATTCTTTCAGAAATAAATTCCAAATTTGCAGTTGCCTTTCTCATTATCTGCTATACCTGAATCTGTGTTTTTTTTTGCGATATGGATGGGGATACCAGATCCCTCTGTACCTCAGCACTCTGTAGTTTCCCTCTGTTTGGATAGTAAGTTGCCTTTCTGTTACAACGACCAAAACGGCCTCATACTTTTCATTGTTTCATTTCATCTCCCAAATAATGGCCCAACCTATCCTTAACCATTCATTACAATTTCTCACCTGAATCAGTGTCTTCTGAAAAACTGATTATAGCATGTCTATCCCCTCAAATAAGTGATAATATTGATTGCTAATAGTTGGGGCCTGGGGACTGAGCCCTATGATATTTTTGGGAACAGAAAATGAACCATTTATTCCATCTCACTGCAATTCTTTGTTTCGCCAATCCTATATCCAAGCGAATAAATTTCTTCTAACCATATGCGATCTTATTCTGCAGATTCATCTTTTGTGCACACCTTATTAAATGTCTTCTGCAATCTGATTTTACATCTCCGGGATCCCCATTATGCAGCTTGCTTTTCACACTCTTAAAGACTCAAATAAATAATGAAAATACGATTCATCCTTTGTGGCTTGACTCTGCAAATGTCCTTTCATTAATTCCTGAATAATCGATTTTAACAATTTTCTTTAATTCCAGCAGTTTTCTCACTACTTTATATTCCATCGTGAAGGTGATATGCTTGAATTCTCACTTCTCTATATTCTCTTCGTTCGCTCCAATCCTGTATAATTGACACATGGTGTGAAATGACCCCTACTCTGGTTGCTGAGTAAGAAGCATGAGGGGCTGAATGGACACATTATCTTCCCTGTGCACAAAATCAATGGGCTGATATCAAAACAAAATCAAAACAAAACATAGATTAAACTGAGCTGATCCAACGCAAATTAAATTAAATTACATGAAGTTACAACACCCAGCACAATCCTAGCAAAGTTCCCCATCACCGGTAGTATGAGTTGCCATACCCGTATTTGTTCATAATTCTTCCTGTCAGAGCCCTCACTGTTACACAAATGCCCTGACCAATAAAGCCAATAAAACCATGTCTATATGGTTGAAATAGGGCCGCCACGTCCTACAAGAATGTTCTTTTTCTGGTGCCCATACTCGTAAGGAAGTCTAGGGGGTTGGGCTCCATAACTAATCTACACCACAATCAGAGTCCTGGGAGGTTTCCTGGAACCCATTTCATCAGAATGTTCTTCCGTGCACAAAATGAAAGAATACTAAACAATTTATTCCCATGCAAGTCCAAAGAGGGAAGGTTCAGCGAACCCAAGTGGAGGGGCACCAGATTTGCCTTGACCTCGGTTCCCAAAACCCCTTCCAAAACACATGCTATAGTGCACGAATATCTACAAAGCTTGTGGCAGGAAGACAAGCAATAAGTAACCATACCAACATCTATTGTACATCTGGGGCATATTGGGGACGCTCCTGCCTTAAATTTGACAAACTGCTCTGGTGTTAATTAAATCCTGTGGCGTACCTTCAACTGCATAGCCTAAGTCCTATTGCAAATTGAAATCGTCCTTATGGTCTCCCAAATATTTTCCCACTCCTCTGGTGAAATCTCCACCCACAATTCCTGAGCCCAGATTCCATGCAGCTGTTCTATATCATTTGAGACATTACCTCTTAATAAATGATAGAGGGTGCTGGCCGAGAGAGCACCTGTGGACGAAGCACTCTTCTCGCCATTTCCTATGGGGACTATCCATTAATGTCGTCCTTTTTTTCTGTCTAAAATTCCTCATCTGAAAATAACGAAAGTGGCACCTCCAAGATAACTCATATTTCTGGCTCAGCTGCTCTAAAACCATCCTGACCACCACGTCAAATAATTCTCCCAAACAGGAAACTCCTCTGGACTCCCAGAACCGAAAGCCATAATCCATCAATCCCAGTTGGGATCCTACAAATCCTACAATGGGAGTAAAAGGGGAAGCTTATATTTGTAAATTGCCCTCACTTTGTCACATCATTTTCCAGGCTTTAACTATTTTAAGGACTATTGGATTTCTGTAATGGTCCATTACAGTCCTCGTCTTGCCCACGAACAACAGATTAATGAGAGGGCAGTTTGGCTGGGGTGCCTCAACGTACTGCCAAACTGACCGCAGGTCTTTGCAAGCTCAATCAGCCACATCCGATTGCAGGGAACCTAGTTGGTATTTCTTAAAGTCCAGAAAATTCACACCCTACATCTCCTGCAGAAGCTGTAATTTTGCGAGCATCATAACAGGCCACGTGTAGTGACATAAAAACAAGCTTAACCAACTGTAAAGCCTCCATAACACCGGCCTGGAGAGCACCAACAGGACCATTCACGTGGGATAGAAGAAACGAGGAAGTACATTCCTATTAACCGGAGGTATTCTACCCAACCAGGATATTGGAATATCTTCCCAGAGCCGAAGGTCCCATCTTATCTTCTCGAGCACCTGCACGAAGTTTGCTTTATATAATTGACCGAAGGCTGGTGTGACAAAAATGCCTAAACAGAGGAAACCTCCTTGTGACTGTCTGAAAGGGAATCAGATTGCTCCCCCCATGATCAGGTACTCGAATAACACCCCAACAAGCATGGCCTCCGATTTCATAAAACTGATGTTATACCCTGACAAAGATCCAAATAGATCAATCACTTCAATTAAATGGGGCAAAGATATCATCGGGTTAGTTAGAGAGAGAAAAATGTCATCTGAGTAAAGGATGATTCTATGCCTTCCTGACCCTATCACCCGTTCAGTTATATTGGGACCCCTCTGGATGGTCTCTGCCAACGGCTCAATCATCAATACAAATAATAGTGGTGAAAGGGACACCCTTGTCGGCTGCCTCTGCCGATGCTAAAATTATACCATTAGATCTTGTACCATTAGTGAGAACTGCTGCTGTTTTAGCCTATCTATATAATTCTGCCATCCACCAGGCAAAGACACCTCCAAGGCCAAACGGTTCCAAGACATAAAAGAGTTGTGACCACTACACGCAATCAAATGCTTTCTCTGCATCCAGCGAGACTACCAAGCCTGGAATCGACCTTGTTGAACCATATTTAGCACTCTCCTAATAGTAATAGGGGACCTGCGACTCCTAATAAAACCTGTTCCACTTTCACAATGAAGGACAGGATCTCCAGCCTCTAAGCTAGTATTTTCGACAAAATTTTAAAGTCCACATTTTTGATAACAGTGCAGGCCTATACGAATAGGCAATCCTCTGGGGTTTTCCCTCTCTTGAGAATAAGATAAATATTTGCTTTTCTCTGAGAGGATGGGAGGCAGTCCTGTCTACAAAAATAATTAAATATATCCAACATTGGCCCAGCCATCACGTCTATCAACTCCTTATAAATCTCACTCCGCAAGTCATCTGGGCCTGTCGGTTTGCCACTCTGGAGCTGCCTTACCGCATCCTCTATCTCTTAGATTGTCAGAGGTGCATTCAAAAGAGACTCCTGCTCTGAAGTTACACCTGGGAGGTCCAAGGTATTAAAAAGGACTCCATCTTCACTAATCTGTCCGCACAATCCTCTGACTGGAGCAACCCAGAGTAGAACTTACTGAATGTTGTATTAACCCTTTGCGGATCGTAGGTAATAGTGCCAGCACCCTCTCTCATGGATGTAATAGATTGGGGGCACTCTTCTTTATGGCCAAGTGCCCCAAGTACCTTCTCGGTTTAGCTCCATACTCGAATAACCTCTGTTTCGCAAAGAAAACCTCCCTCATTGCTGTCTGGGTGAGCGCAGTGTTCAGAGCTGCCCGGAGGGCTGTAATCTGCTGCAACTTAGTTATAGACAGTCTTCAAAGTATGCTGTCTCAGATGCCTTCATTTAAGCCTTAAGCATACGCTACTGCTTTCCCTTCTGCCGCTTCCGAGTCACCGAGAAAGAAATAATCAAACTCCTTGCATAGGCCTTGTTAGTCTTCCAGAACACCGACGGATTACTGGCCCTACCCAAGTTAATGTCCCAAGAAAAACTTAAATTCCCACGAAAAGTATTCAGTGAATGTGTTATCTTTCAGGAGGCTGTGAGCCTGTCCCAGCGCCATCGGCCTTAACATCTACGTACACTGCTGCATGATCAGAATTTTGCAGGGCAGTATCGAATTTAAAAAGGCCAATGGGGCAAAAAATATGTCAATCCTGGTGTAGCACTTACGTGGATTAGAAAAAAGGTGAAGTCTCTACCTTCAGGGTGAAGACATCTCAAACGTCCACCAACACAGCTCCTTGTTCAGGTCCACCAGCTGCCTTGATGGCGGGGAAATACCCGTGAGACCCCTTGACATCCTGTCCACTTCGGGGTCCATAAGTCGGGTAAAGTCTCCCCTTTAATTGTACGATGTTCACCAATGGTCATTAAACTGGAGAGCGCATCGATTACAAATTTGAGGGGGTGTGTTGGGGCAATATTATACAATGTCCCAAATTCCTCTGCACGTATAAAAGCTTTAAGGATCATCAACCACTCAGGTTCGTCCTTAATTTGGTCAAACAACTGAAGTGGAAGTTTTGTATGAATGAGTGAAGCTACTCCTCTACTTTTCGAATTAAAAGATGAAAAAATACTGGACTGAACCTATGCCTGCTGTAACTTTAAGTCCTCCTCATTAGTTAGATGTGTTTCTTGTAGCAAGGCTACATCGACCTCTTCCTTTCTGAAGCTTGAAAGTTGCTTTTTTCTCTTAATCAGTGAGTGACTCTCCTTAACGTTCCACGTGCACCATTTTACCAAGTGGTTGGCCATAGCAATCTGATGCAACCCATAACCCACTGGGAGAAGAACCCCATTTATAGCACGTCAAGTGAAAGCAGTAAACAGTTCATACAAATTTGAAAATATAGCTACATTAACAACCAAATCAAAACTTCTAACAGTTATTTCTAAAATGAACCAGCATATAACACAAATAAGTGGAGACTGTCCCCCTTCCAGGAGATGGCGTTTATATTACCCATTAATCCACCATGGTTTCTCCTAGCTGAAGCCGCTCCCCAACCCCAGGCAAAACAAAGTTTTTAAAAAGTTGCACGCGTCTTACAACAAGAAAATTAAAAGTGTGCATTCAATCCATCCCATATGTACTTTGACCCGAGACAGTCCTGGTAAAACAAAATATAACAACTCCCACCATCCCCAAACCCCTTTCCCATTCCAAGTTAAGTAAGAGAAACGAAAAGCAAATGATGGAAAAACAAAGAATAATTGGAATGGAAGAAGAAAGGAGAACAGAGAGAAAAGAGAAATATGGGACTTCCACATACTTTAAAAAAAGGAGGTAAACCAAGCAAACCCCAGAGAAATCAAAGACAACATAATTATCCATACTATTTGGACCAGCTAGTCTATTTTAATGTGAACAGGAAGTCCTTTGAGTTTTCCGATGAGTCAAAATTAAACACAGACCCTCCATGGCTGAACCATAATATTTATGGATATCTTACCAGAATATTCACATCCCTCAGACTCCTTTTTACCTAATGAAAGGCTTGCCTCTTGCAGATCACAGCCGTAGGGAAGTCTTCAAAAAACATAATTCGTGATCCTTTGCAGATCATAGCCTATGGATCCTTCCCCAGAGCTCGAGAAGTTTACAGCACTTTTTTTTTCTCTCTATCGTGTTGGCCTAGCACTTGGACCGGGCGGGGGCGCTGATCTGATCCGGTCTTGCACACTGCGACTCGGTGGGCCCACTCGACCTGCACCCAGTCTGCCCCTGACTTCCAGATTCAAAACTTGTATGAACCATTGCTACAAGAAGCTGACGAACTGGTCTTCTTCTCATTCCGGCAGCCCGACCAGGCTGATGTTCTTCTGACGGCCCCGATTGTAGAGGTCGTCGGCCTACTCTACTGAGGCCCTTACCTACCATTCTACGGCTTGGAACCGACCCACCGAGGATTCTGCCGTGATTTCCATAGCCGCGGTCTATAGTTCCACGTCAATGATGAGCGGCCCGAGACACTGGGTCTCCTGGTCCTGCTTCTGCAGCTTGGCTGAGATCAGTCCAGCCTGGTTCAGGTCTCATCGATCGCTGAAACAATCTTCTCTCGCGGGCTCTGAATTGCGAGACCAGGCTCTACTCCACAGATAAGTCCCCTGGGGCGTTCGCAGAGTGCGACGCCACAGTCGTGGGCGTATCCATCGCTGCAGTGCCCCGCTAGTTGCAATCCTCATGGTCCTTTTCCCTTAGTCATTTTCCTTACTCACTTAAAATGGCATAGAACAATACTGGGGATCAAAAACGACTGATTTTACCACAATAGGGAAGAAAGAGAGGGTGAACGCATCATTTTGTCTTCGTTCTGGTGCAGAGCTCTGCAGGGCAGGCCGACTGGATCGCCGCCATCTTGGATCACACCCGAATAATCAATGTTAACAAACTTCTTTTGAAATGGTTTGCAGATGTTTCTTAGGTAAAAACAATGACTGCAGATGCTGGAAACCAGAGTTTAGATTAGAGTGGTGCTGGAAAAGCACAGGAGTTCAAGCAGCATCCGAAGATCAGTAAAATCGACGTTCTGGGAAAAAGCCCTTCATCAGGAATATATCAGAAGATGTTTCTTGTAGAGGGAGACAACGGAGAACTATTGGACGTGATATAGTGAGATATTCAGGTGGATGTTTAAGAGTTCAGAAAGTGAATAGTAAATAAAATTGAACGAACGTGGTTCAGGGGCGGCTTTTTGAAATGGAAGGGTAAATGTGAAGTTGGCCTTCATTTAACGGAAATTGGAATATCGAAGTAAAGGTATTCTGCACAGATTGCATGCAGTGTGGATGAGATTATACCTGTTCTCTACTGTTTGAAAGAATGAGAGGTGAACTCAAGGAAACCTAGAAAATTCACCCACAGTAGACTGACTAATACTGGGGCATGGAGAAGTGCAGCAGGCAAAGTTAGGGGGAACCCAAGATGTTCAACAAAAACATCAAGCTGAACAGAATAACCAGGGAAAAATTAGGACCCATTTCCAAATCAAGGGGTAATCAGTGTGTGAAACTGGGGAGTATTGATAGCCTGTGGCAGGAGAGCTTCACATCTGTTTTAGTTGGGATAAGCAAGATGCAGGTACAGAGTTCAAGAAGATGGACTGGGAAGCTCTCGAACAGATTGATATAAGATGCAAGTTGGAATTAATGGTTTTGGATGATGTAAATCCAGATGAGTTGTATCGCTGTATGCTGTTGGAGACAAGAGAGGAAATGTCCTGACCTAAATGTTTAAGTCGAATCTGACCACACAAGGGAGGTGCTGGAGAACTAGAGAGCAGCTATGTGGTCCCAAGTTACTGGAAAGGTGGTAGAAATAGACAAGTGTCTGGTTGTGTACCACAGCGAGCATGCAATGTATCTACATATTTGTCGTATTCATAAAGGATGTAAATGTGAATGTGGAGGGGGTGGTGGGGTGTGTGGACTGAGCGTAATAAGTAATTTTGTGTTTGGCACAAAGGTTGGCCAGATGATTGGCAATGAGGATGAATGCCTTATCTTACAGGAAGATGCAGGTGGAATGATCAGATGGTCAGATCTATGGCAGATGGAATGGAACCCTGATAAATATGAGGTGATACACTTTGGAAGATGGAGCCAGACAGGGAAGAATTCAATGAATAGCAGAACACTAGGGAGGTCAGAGGATGTATCTCACACATCCCTGAATGTGACTGGACAGTGTAACTACCAGTTAAAAAATCACACGGGACTGTAGGCATAGTGTTTATTCATCGAGGCGACGTAATATGAGTTAAACATGCCATTGGCCAGGCCATAGATAGAATACTGTGTGCAGTTCTGGCAGCCACATTACTGGAAGTATTTTGATTTCTCAGTAACATCAGAAGCTACTGAGGCCTCCACAGAGTTGGGAGCTTCAGTGGAAGTCTCCTGGCGGCAACTCTCTCTAATTATTCACTTGATTTGTTTTTCCTCCTAGATTGGAGAACTGCATCTGAGAATCTGTGTCTGATCTTTTCTTTTTGCTTGGTACATGTTTATGGGATAGTACTGTATCAGAACACTTAATTATTAATAGAGTCTAAGCCAACGCCTTCAAATGTTTTTGAGGAGCTCTCCTGTCATCCATAACACGTGACTCCTTCTCTTCCTGTATAATTGGTTGGAGGCACTAAATGGGCTATCTCTACACTTCTCCAATAATTTCATTGAGCTGAATGACTTCCTCATATTCCTGTGAAGCTAGCGTGAGGAGCTGAATAATCTCCTCCTTTTAACTGTGGAAATGTGCAGCGTCCAGCAGCAATGTTGCATGAATGTTACCAATACTTCCAACAGCACAAGCCTTGCTGCAGATCGACACAGACAAGTTCACGAGCTGAAGGGTGACATTTTTCCTGAATATTTTGTGACCTTCAGTGAATACCCCGACTTCTAATCTTTATGAGGCAGCTGAAGATGTTTGTGATGAGGAAGCTACCTTGAGGATTTTTGCAAACATGTCCAGGGCTGCATGGAATTTTGTATACAATCCACAATCATTGTGCTTTATGCTTTAAATCATTCTAAACAGGGAAGTTTACAACTCATTCCCATTAAGTGAAATCCTACTCAGGCTCCTTGAGACGGTTCTTAGTTAAATGATGCCTTGATGTCAGGGCCGGTCACTCTTCCCTGAGCCCTTGTGTTCACGTCGTTTGCTCATATCAATAGGTCACAATGTGGGAGCAGGGAGTGCTTTTTGACCAGTCAGAGTTGAGGGCAGTGAAGAATTTTACATGAAAGAGGATATTAGACCTTATTGTGTTATTGTGGGTGAAAACCTGCTTGCAGTGGGGGGTTGGGGGGGGAGCATGTGGATGAATGACATACCCCTGTTTGTGGCGTTCTCACATTCTATTATTGGAAAGTAGAGGGTGTTATTTTCCTGGAAGCTCTGTTATTGAATGTTGCCAGATTGTCTGGACCATCTCTGGTTGAGTTTGGGGGCTGTATTCACAGTGAAGCTGGGTCTACAACATAACCAACATATGAAGCACGAGTTGCAGAGAGGAGACACTCTGTAAACAGAGATGAGGGGTCTCTTTCATACCCAGCCTAGGTTTTCCAATTACATTTCTCAAATCACCCCATAGCATGTGGGACAGTCTTGAGGGGCTGAATGGTCTCCTCTGTTTCTGTGCACCAGGGTATCGCAGTAAGTAGCTTCTAACTGCTCCTGTCTGGCAGGTTTGAGGGACTGAATGGAACACAGAAACATGGAACTGAGTAGCAGGAGTGGGCCATTAGACACTTTGAGTCTTCTCTAACAGGCACTAAGATTGTGGCTGATCAGGATATGGTCACAGCCGCACTTTCCTGCCTGCATTCCATTATCCATGACTCACTTCTCTGTCAACTATTTAACTAACTCAGCTTTGAATCAATGCAAACAAAGAGGCATCTCAAACTTGTGGGGAAGAGAATTCCCACATGAAATGCCTGTTTAGAATGTCTCCTCATCTCTCCTATAGAGTCATACAACATGTAAATGTATCCGTACTGATCAGACATCCCAATCTGATCGAGTCTGATTTGCCAGCATTTGGCTCATATCCCTCTATACCTCCTTATTCAGCTACCCATCAAGATGCCAGGCCCCACCACTTGCTCTGGCAGATAATGCCATATGCACACCTCCTTCTGTATGAAAACATTATTTCGAAGTTCCATCTAAAATATTTCCCTTCGCACCTTAAACCTACACCCTCTATTTTTGGAATCCCCTATTCTGGGAAATAGACCTTGTCTATTTACAAAATCTGTGCCCCTTATGACTTTATAAACCTCTATATGGTCAGCCCTATTCCCGTGATTCTACAGGGAAATCCGTTCCAGCCTATTCAGCCTCTGCTTATAGCTCAAACTCTCCAAACCTGGGAACATCCTTATAGATCTTTTCTGAACCCTTTCAAGTTTCACAGCAACCTTCGTCCAGCAGGGAGACCAGAACTGCACACAGTGTTCCAAAGTGTGGCCTCACTGACACCCTGTAGAGCTGTAACATGACATCCCAAATCAGAAACTCAATGCTCTGACCAATGAAGGCAAACATGCCAAACACCTTGTTCCCTATCCTGTTCACTTTGAAGGAGTGTTGCACCTAAATCTCTCTCTCTCTCTCCCTCTCTCATTGCTCAACAACATCCTCCAAAACATTTCCATTAAGTACCCCGATTTGCTTTACAAAATGCAGCACTTCACATTTATCTGAATTAAACACCATCTGCCACTCGTCAGCCCATTGGCCCATCTGATCGAGGTCTCGATGCACTCTGAGATAATTTTCTTTATTACCCACAACACCAAAAATTTTGGTTTAATGTGAAAACTTTCTACCGTTACCACCTATGGTCACATCCACATCATTTATATAAATGATGAAAATAAGTGGGCTCAGCACTGATCCTTGTGGCACACTATTGTTCACAGACATCCAGCCTGAAAAGCAATCCTCTACGTCTGTCGCCTCCTTTCTATCTAATTTTGTATTCAATTGGCTTGGATGCGCTGTTTCCCATGTGCCCTAACCTTACTAACTTGACTAACATGAAGAGTCTTGTCGAAGAACTTGCTCCAGTCTATATGGAAAGCATCTACAACACCGACTTCATCAATCTGCCTTGTCACCTCTTTAACAGACTCAGTCAGATTAGTGTGACAGAATTTCTCATGCAAAAAGCTATGGTGACTATCCCCAATAAATCCTTGGCTGTGAAAATGCATGCGATTGGCTATCCCTCAGAATCCCCTCCAAAGATTCACCCACCACTGATGTCAGACACACCGGTCCAGAGTTCCCTGGGTTGTTGAGTAACTGTTTTCTTTACTACTGCCACTCCTCCATTGGTCACAGCAAATTATCGGTGTAACCAGTTGATGATATGGCCTATGATATAGGTCTCAAATTGGGTTTGGGTCGTCCTCGGAAGAAGTCATGCAGATTTCCTTCATCTGTTAAAATAACAAATTCATAACTGAAACAAAATTCCTCAAGCTATGGTGGAAAGACGAATGACAAACAGTATAGAAATTACATAAATGTACAGTGATATTTCCATTTCTAAAAGTCATGAGGAGCACAAACATATGCAGACACACACACAGATGCATACACAGACTGGCACACACAGACACACTCAAACATATACACACAGACATACACACACAGACACACTCAACTCACAAAAACACAGACACACAAAAACACGGATACACAGACACACATGCACATGCAAGTACACACACTAACACAGAAAAATGAATGTACCATAGAGCGTACAAAATTCGAGCAGTAAAAAAGCCATTTGGCCAGTCTAGTCTACTGAGCTATTGATTATGGCTGACATGTTTTTAAAGCCAGTTCTACTACCCTCTCACAAAAAGCCTTGAGCCCAGCTTTAATCATAACTTATCGAGTTATATCCAAAAGACGCTAGGATGTGTGTCTGTGTGTGTGTGTGTGTGTCTGTGTGTGTGTGTGTGTGTGTGCGTGTGTGTGTGTGTGTGTGCGTGTGTGTGTGCGCGTGTGTGCGGCACGCACATGCACGTGTGTGTGTCTCTCTCTGTGTATCTGACCGTGTGTGTGCGTGCATATCAGTGTGTGTGTGTCTCTCTCTCTTTGGGGGTCCATGTGTGTCTGTGTACATGTGTTGTCTGTGTGTGTGTGTGTGTCTGTGCGTATGCATGTATCGGTGTGGCTCTGTGTGCGTGAGTTTCTGCGCGTGTATCTGTGTATGTGTGTCTGTGTGTGCATCTGTGTATGTGGGTGGGTGTGTGTGTGTGTCTGGGTGCGTGTGTATGTGTGTGTGTGTGTCGTGTACTTGTCTGTGTCTGTGTGTGTTTACCTAACAGCAGGAGACAGCATTATCGAGGAGGGTTATTTTTCAGACTGAAGGCCTGTTGTTATGGACTAGGCCAAACCACTCAAAATATTCTTGGGCAGGTAGCGCAGACCATAACTTTGTAATTTGTTCAAAATTTGTGAAAAGATTTGTAGTTCGGTTGCTCATTGTTGTGGTTCTGTTCGCCCAGCTGGGACTTAGTGTTGCAGACGTTTCGTCGCCTTTCTAGGTGACATCCTCAGTGCTTGCGAGCCTCCTGTGAAGCGCTTCTGTGATGTTTCCTCCGGCATTAATAGTGACTTGTATCTGCCGCTTCCGGTTGTCAGTTCCAGCTGTCCGCTGCAGTGGTCAGTATATTGGGTCCATTTCGATGTGCTTATTGATTGAATGTGTGGACGAATGCCGTGCCTCTAGGAATTCGCTGGCTGTTCTCTGTTTGGCTTGGCCTATAATTGTAGTATTGTCCCAGTCGAATTCATGTTGCTTGTCATCTGCGTGTGTGGCTACTAAGGATAGCTGGTCATGTTGTTTCGTGGCTAGTTGGTGTTCATGGATGTGGAACATTAACTGTCTTCCTGTTTGTCCTATGTAGTATTTAGTGCAGTCCTTGCATGGGATTTTGTACACTACATTGCTTTTGCTCATGCTGAGTATCGGATCCTTCGTTCTGGTGAGTTGTTGCCTGAGAGTGGCTGTTGGTTTGTGTGCTGTTATGAGTCCTAGTGGTCGCAGTAGTCTGGCTGTCAGTTCGGAAATGCTCTTGATGAATGGTAGTGTGGCTAGTCCTTTGGGTTGTGGCATGTCCTCATTCCGTTGTCTTTCCGCTAGGCATCTGTTGATGAAATTGCGAGGGTATCCGTTTTTGGTGAATATATGTTCTTCTTCCTGTTTTTACAGTTCTGGTGTGCTGCAGTGTGTTGTGGCCCTTTTAAATATTGTCTTGATATAATTGTTTTTGTGTATGTTGAAGTGGTTTGTAATTTGTTTCAGTAAGTGCATAGTAAAAATTATCAGGTTTTAAAATAGACAAAAATATTCACAAAACTACTCAATGAAACACAAAGCTCAGAATAAAGAACCCCTACGGAACTCAATCTATTCAAACTAGACTTAATTAGCTGTTCTGGAAGTACACAACCATCTCAGTATGCATACCACCCTTAAAAAATGTACAAATGGAAAAAATGCTTACAGGTTAAAGTTAGAAGGGCATAAGGAGAGAAAGAGAGATAGAGACAGAGAGATAGAGAGATAGAGAGAGAGAGAGAGAGCTTGTCCACACAGCCGAACTACAAACTGGTTCTGGACTGAACTGCTCACCTGAAGAGCTGACCATTCCCCTCTCATTATACCTTAAATCGCAAAACCGTTTAATCTCTGTACCAAACCAGTCACCTTGAAGCAGAGAACTATTTACGACCCCATTGAAAAATAAAATCAAGGACACAGTATCTTTGAGAAAAGGAAGCTTTTAGAGAAAAGGGACCAGCTTTGTGACACTGTGCGCAGTGGTGTTCCACAGGGACTTCTGCTCAAGCCATTTTTGTTTAACATTTATACAAATTATTCAGATGAGAATTCTAGAAGGCGTGGTTAGAAAGATTGTGGATGAAACCAAGTCTGGCTATATAGTGGACAATGAAGTTTACACAGGGACCTAGATTAAATGGCTTGATGAATCTTAGAGTTGTACAGCACGGAAGCAAACACTTTTGACCAATCCTTCCATAATTTCTGAAATTAATCATGCCCTACTTGGGGTGATGCAGTGGCTCAGTGGTTAGCACGATTGGCTCACAGTGCCAGGGACCTGGGTTTGATTGCTGGCTCAGGTGACTGAGTGTGTGGAGTTTGCACATTCTCGCTGTGTCTTCGCGGGTTTCCTCCCAAAGTCCAAAGTTGTGCAGGTTATGTGAATTGGCCACGCTAAGTTGCATATAATGTTAGATGCATTGGTCTGGATAAATGTAGTGAGATAGTTCTGGGTGGATACCTCTTCAGAGATTTGGTGTGGACATGTGCTACACTGTAGGGAGTTTAATCTATTTCCCACCAATTGGAATACATGATTCTAAATCCTTCCTGTTAATATACTCATCTGGGTGCCTTTTAAATATTGTAATTATGCCAACCTCCACCACTTCTTCTGGCAGTTCATTATGTACAAGCTCCACTTTCTGAGTGAAAAGGTTGCCTCGAGGTTACTTTAAAACCTTTCCCCTCTCACATTAAATCTATGCCTTCTAATTTTGGACTTCCAACCATGTGGAAAAGATCACGACTACTCATCACCTATCCATGCACTTCATTAATTTATACATCTCTAGAAGGTGCAAATATGCCTCCCACCCAGTGTCTGTGTTTCCGGGCTTAAATTCTGAAATTCAATGCTGACACCTTTTCCATCTCTATTAAACCACAATTTTAAAAACATTTTAGTCAACGCGTTCAGAGATATTATCAAACATCTCTAGTTGGATTAGAACTTAGATCTTTGGGGACCAGAGGTAGGGACACTACCAGCACTCCACAACAGCCCCAAAAGTTGCAACATTATTCTCCTATGTTTTCGTTCATTAGCCTGTTCTGACATGCTGCACCTGAATCCAGACTGTCTGGTCTCGAGCAAGGGACACGACCAGACAAGTTCAGGAATTGGAATAGAATCCAGAGCTCTGCCTCAGAGGCAGGGATACTACCGACTACACAAGATCTAAACCATGCCCAAATTTTTAACTTTAAATGCCTGTTTTCAGATCGGTATGGATTTACAGAATTCTGGTTCACGTTACTGAATTACCCAGTTAAAATAATAACGTTGTTAAAAAATGCAAGGTACTTGCCTCAACTGTAAGATTTCGTGTTTATGTGCTCTGCCTTCGAGATAAACTATGAACATCTTTAAATACTTCGCTATTATTTCCAGTTTAAATGACTATTATCTGTAGTCTGCAATAAGAGGGAATGACGTCCTGCAGAAATACACTGCACTATGAAGGATCTCGAATAGATATCAACACTGAACATCAGAGACAAAGACAGAGCATGCTTTCTGGCCTGAAACACTGATCACTGTTTCCCATCTCTCACGTGTGACTGCCCTCTTCCTAAAACCATTAAATGATACAGAGCAACTGATTACTTTCCAGCCTTTCTTCCCCAGTATTATCACTCACTGGGCTAAATAATTGCAGATTGAGTTTAATGTTGATAAATGCAAGGTATTGTACTTTGGTAAAACAAACTTAAACACACATATACAATTAAATGTTGAGCCATTGGTAGTGTTCTAGAAAAGAGCAACCTAGGCTTTCAGGCATAATTCTTTGAAGTATGTTCATATGTAGACAGGGCGGTTATGAAGGTATTTCACTTGATGCTCTTCATTATATAGACATAGAGTCATAGGGATGTACTGCATGGAAACGGACCCTCTGGTACAACTTGTCCATGTCGACCAGGTACTCCAATCTAATCTTGTCAATTTTGCCAACACTGGCCCATATCCCTCTGAACCCTTCCTATATATACACCCACCCAGATGTATTTTTTTTAAAATACTTTAATTTTACCAGCCTCCGGAAACTCATTCCATACACATAACACACTCTATGTCTAAAAATTGCCACTGTGGTCCCTTTTAAATCTTTCCCCTCTCAACTTAAACCTATGCCCTCTAGTTGTGGACTCGTCCATCCTGGGGAAAAGACATTGTCTAGTTACCCTATGTATGCCTCTCATGATTTTATGAACCTCTGTAATTCACCTTTCAGCCTCGAATGATTCAGAGAAAACAGTCCCAGCCTATTCCCTCTCCCTGCAGCTCAAATATTCCAGCGCTGGCAACATCTTTGTAAATCATTTCTGAAACTTTCCAAGTTTCACAACATCTTTCCGATAGGAATGAGACCAGAATTGTACGCAATATTGCAAAAGTGGCCTAACCAATGTCATGCACAGCCGCAACATGCCCTCCCAACTATTGTACTCAGTGGTTTGAACAATAAAGGAATGCATATTAAACACCTACATCGCTAACCTATCTACCTGCAACTCTACATTCAAGGAAATATGACCCTGTACTCTAAGATCTCTTTGTTTAGCAACACTCTCCAGGACCTTATCATTTAGCGTGTAAGTCCTGCTTGATTTGCTTTTTCAAAATGTAGCACCTCGCATTTATCTAAATATATCTCCATCTGCCACTTCTCAGTCCATTGGCACATCTGAATAAGATTCCGTTTTACTCTATGGCAATATTCTTAACTGTTCACTGTACCTCCAATTTTGATGTCATCCGCAAATTTACTATCTATATCTCGTATGTTCACATCCAAATCATTTATATAAATGACGAATAGCAGTGGAGAGTCCTTGGAGTACAGGAGTTGGGACGGCATTATCAGGTTGCACAGGACATTCGTGCGGCATGTCCTGGAGGACTGTGTGCAGTTCTGATCACCCTGTTATATCGAGAATATTATTAAGTTCGGGAGAGTTCAGAAGAGATTTATCAGGATCTTGCTGGGAATGGAGTGTTTGAATTATAAGGACAGGCTCAACAGACTCGGACATTTTCTACTGGAGCGTAGGAGGCTGAGAGGTAACATTTTAGAGGTTTATAATACCATGAGTGGTATCGGTAATGCTGAATCCTCCTGTTCTTACCCTCACTAGCACGGAGCCCTGAAAGTAAACCAGATATTACCGACTGTCGTGGTCCAGTCTTCTAACCTTTTCCCTAGATCGATACAGTCACTCTGCAGGACCTCATCACTATTTCTGCATGTGTCATTTCTACTGATGTGCACAAAGCCTTCTGGCTGCTCCCCGCCCCGGTGAGAATGTTCTGCAGCCGCCCCAAGTCACCCTGGATGTAGGAGGATAGACACCATCCTGGATTCCTATTTGCAGGCACAGAATCCCTTGCCTGTTCCCCACACTATCGAGTCTGAATAATTACTTCTGAAGTTATTCTGCTCGCACAACCTTCTGACAATGGGATTTCTTCCTGAAACCGTTGGACTTGGTTGAAGTGCTTTGCTTCAGACAGTGGGGAGATTCTAATGAATCCTCATCAGGAATCCTCCATAACTGGGAAAGACGACTAGGCTTTCAATTTCACTCCAACACATTGCGATGTTGAGCGACAGGGAAACAGAAAGGGCACAATAGACTGTTCCTTCACCGATAAGCTACATTTTTTCCATCTGTAAGTTAAATCAGTAACATTATCAGACCCCAAACTGGACCACGTGAGCTTTCCTTGAACATTGTCCGAACTATATGACTCCAGCACATTCTCGATTCCAGCATTATTGCTGTTGTCGTACACAGAATCAATTCATAAACATTAAATGACCCTACTTGTTTTGAAGATGTGCTGATATGTGCCTACATAATGTAAAAATAAGCATTTCGTTTCTTCACAATATCTGTGCTAAGATGAGTATGTTTTATTCTTAAACAAATGCAGAAATTGCGGGAAAAGCTCGGCCTGTCTGACAGCATCTATGAAGAGAAATCAGAGTTCAATTTTTCGGTCTGATAATCTTTCCTTTAAACCTGTCGAATTCTTAAAGTCTCACCCCTCCCCAACCCCAACCAATCTAGTTGAAACCCTCTCTTGCAGCAGTTGCAAACCTGCCTGCCAGGATATTGGTTCCCGGTGAGAACGTTCTGCAGCCGCTCTGAGACATCCTGGGCCCTGGCATGTGGGAGGCTACGCACCATTCCGGATTCCCATTTGTAGCCACAGAATCTCCTGTCTCTTCCCCTCACTATCGAGTCAGATAATTACCTCTGTAGTCATTATGCTTGCACAACCTTCTGACAATGGGATTTCTTCATGAAACATTTGAATTTGGCTGAATTGTTTTGCTTCAGGCAATGTGGAGATTCCAATGAATCCTCATCAGGAATCCTCCATTAGTGGGAAAGACGACTGTTTTTTTTTCCCTCCCACACATTGCTGTGATGAGCGACAGGGAAACAGAAAGGAGCAATAGAATGTTCCTCCACAGTGCGGCTACATTTTCCATCTGTAAGTTAAATCAGTAACGTTAGCAGTCCCACACTGGACTCTGTGAGCTCTTCTTGAACATTGTCCGATCTATATGACTCCATCACATTCTCGAATTTAGGTCAGTGTGTTATTGCAGAATCAATTCATTAAGAATAAATGGTCCTACTTGTTTTGAAGATTTGTTAATTAATGCTTGCAAAATGTAAAAATAAGTGTTTCATGTCTTTCCAATATCTGTGTTAAAATTGATATTCTTAAACATATACAGTAATTGCTGGAAAAGCTCAGCCTGTCTGTCAGCATGTAGGAAGAGAATTCACAGTTCAAATTTTCTGTCCAATAACCTTTCCTTTGAACCTGACTTATTCTAAAAGTATTTCCCCAGTTTTATTTTCCCACGGAAGAAGAAATATCCAACCGTTATTCACCAACTACACTCTTCTCAAGGTCTTATATGGCCAATAAAACATCTTTCATTCTCAGTATGAACTGTTAATTCTTCATAACAGAATGCCTTCATCCCAAGAACGAGTGAAGGGCAACATCTTTGAAATGTTTCTAAACCTTTTTGTTCAGTTTAGGCAATTATAACTACACATAGTACATCAGATGTGATCTCAGCAATGCCCTGCACTGATGCAAAAAACATGGCTTAGATCATACCCAACAGCCCTTGCACGAAACAGAATCATTCCATTTCCCTTCCAAATCACTTGCAACATCTTCAGAGTAATATGATGTGATTCATGTACGAAGACACACAAATCCCCTGTAACACTGAGTTCTGCATTCTCCCTGCCTTTAAATAATTTTCTGCTGTTTTGTCTTTTCCATGAAACAAAAAGTTCCCATCACCTACATTGCACTGATTTTGTTTTTGCTGAAGGTTTGCTCACAGCCGTCTTCTGTCTCGATGCCATTGCAGATACACCCGTCTCCACCTCTCTGTATCCCATTGCAGACGCGCTGCCGTACCTCTGTCTGTATCCCATTGTATACTCTCTGCCACCCACTGTCTGTATCTCATTGCAGATGCTCAGCCCTCCCCCTGTCTGTATCCTAATGCACATGCTCTGCCCTCCTCCTGTCTGTATCCCATTGCAAACGCTCTGCCCTCTCCGTCTGTATCCCATTGCAGACTCTCTGCCCTCTCCCTGTCTGTGTCCCATTGCAGACACTCTGCCCCTCCCCTATCTGTACCCCATTGCAGATGCTCTGCCTTCCACTATCTGCATCCCACTGCAGACTCTCTGCCCTCCCCGTCTGTCTCTCATTGCAGACGCTATGACCTCCAATGTCTGTATCACATTGCAGACGCTCTGTCCTCCCCTATTTGTCTCCCGTTGCAGATGGTCTGCCCTCACCTGTCTGTCTCCCGTTGTAGACGCTAGGCCCTCCAACGTCTATATCCGATTGCAGACTCACTGCCCTCACCTGTCTGTCTCCTATTGCAGATGCTATGCCCTCCAATGTCAAAACCCTTTGCAGATGCTCTGCCCTCCCCTGTTTGTCTCCCACTGCAGATGCTCTGTCCTCCCCTTGTCTGTATCCCATTGCAGACGCTCTTCCCTCCCCTGTCTGCATCCCTTTGGAGACGCTCTGCCCTCTCCCTGTATCTATCCCATTGCAGACGTCCTGCCCTCCCCTCTCTGTATTTCATTGAAGGCGCTCTGCCCTCCTATGTCTGTATCTCATTTCAGATGTTCTGCCCTCCCCTGTCTGGAACCCATTGCAGACTCTCTGCCCGCCCCCTGTCTCTATCCCATTGCAGACGCTCTGCCCTCCCCGGCTGTGTCCCGTTGCAGACGCTCTGCCCTCCCCCGTCTCACCCCCATTCCAGACGTTCTGCCCTCCCGCTGTCTGTGTCCCATTTCAGACGGTCTGTCTCCATTTGACATCTTATTGAATGACTATCCTGGAGCATGAGTAAACTGAGCTCCATCCTCTTCATCCAATTTATTTGTATGGTTTGTAATTTTTGATGACCTCACATAGATCCCTGAAGTATTCTACTAGTTACAGCTTTCCAAACACAAAATGAATAATGATCTCTACTCTGTATTTCCTGACAGCTATAGAGGGTGCCCCTGCTCCTGCATAACAGCCTGGGATGGTTATATGGCGTCCTCCTATGCTGTGTAATTTACTTGACTGCTTCATTCTATTCTTATCTATCGCCATGGATGGGCATTATGGCCTTCTCCCGCTGCGTTGTCACGATGCTGACTAGCTGAATGGAATCATTCTCTCCCTCTGTCACAGTCTTGAGGGTAAATTGACAGAACAACGTGTGAGTTAGGAGCAGCAGTTGGCCATTCGGACCCTCCAGCCTGTTGCTTAATTTAGAAACATCATGGCTGGTCTGACTGTAGCTGACCACCCCATCTCCTGTCTCCTCCCAATAAACATTCCCTCCCCTGTCCATCAAAGATCCGTCAAGGTCAGCCTTGAATAACCTCAATGACCCAGACTTCACTGTTCCCGGGGGATGAGAACGCCACAGATCGCACAATCTAAAGGAGAAAGGAACAACGTTATCTCAAATGGAAATGGGAGACCCCTTTCATTTTAAACTGTGTTAACCTCACAGCAAGTCACCTCCTCTATTCACAAACAAGGGCACAGCAAATAGGAACAAGCATATACCATTCAGCCCCTCAAACCTATCCCACAAACCCATTGACTGTTCAGTCATGTATTTATCAAACTTAGCTTCTACTGAACCCTTGGAAGATAATTCTGACACCTTAAGGCCACAGAGATAGGAAATTAGAATTAGGCCATTTGGCCCAACAGGTCTACTTTGCAGTTTGATCCTGTCTGGTGTGTTTTTCAACACAATTTCCCCGCCTTCTCACTGTAACTCTTGATCGTGGTTTTAATCTAACCTTTGTCATAAAGACATGGTTGCATCAGTGTCTCTGTATGTGTGTGTGATTGCGTGTGTGTTTCTGTGTATATTGTTTAATGGCAGGAGACAGGGTGGTGGTGGATGGTTGTTTTTTTGAACTGGAAGCCTGTGGGCAGTGATGATCCAGAGGCAAAATTGTTGGGTCCACTTTTGTTTGTCATTTATATAAATGATTTAGATGAGAGTTAAACAAGGCGTATTTCGCAAATTTGTGGATGACATCGAGTTTGGGTGACAGTAAAAGGTGTTTGTATAATGAAGAACAACTGAAGATTACAAAGAGATATTCATTAATTAAATCAATGATTCATAGAGATGTGCAACAGGGAAACAGACTCTTCAACTCGTTCATGCCATCCAAATATTCGAAATTAATCCACTCCCATTTGCCAGCATTTGGCCCATGTCCCACTAATCATAAAGCCACCCAGTTGCCCTTTAAATGCTGTAATTGTTCCAGCCTCCACCAGTTTCTCTGGCAGCTTATTCCATAGAAGCACCACCCTCTGCAGTAAAAAAAAAGTTGCTCTTCATTGTCTTTCAAATATTTCTCTTCCCACCTTAAATATATGCATTCTAGTTTTAGACTGTCCTACCTTGGGGGGAAGGACCCTTGACCACTCACCCTATCCATGCCCTTCATAATTTTATAAACCTCTAGAAAGTGTAAATGTTACTCCAATCAAGGCGATGGCTGTGCTTTCAGTCATCCTGGGTCTAAATTCAGTCGTCGTACCTCTTCCTTCTCCATCAAGGCACGATTCCAAAAAAGTTTAATCAACTTGTTCAGATATATTGTGAAACAGCTCTGTGGGAGTTGAAACTAGAATTTACGGCACAGTGATAGGGTCACTACTATCATTCAGCATTATCCCCTCAAGCTGATACGTGGTGCTCCTGTGTGTTTTTCTTCAGCCTGTTGTAACATGCTGTGATACACCTCCACAGGACATGAATACACACCACTTTCTCCAGAGATATGGGCACTACCACATATTCACGAACTGGAATCGAACTCTGAGTTCCAGTTCAGAAACGTGGACACAACCCACTGCACAAACCATGCCCAGATTTTGTGTATTTTTTAAGTGTATGGATTTATTAAATTCTGGTTAACATTACCAAATTATACAGGGGACATTTCTCATTTTAAGAAAGTACAAGTTATCAGCCTCAACTATAGGATGTTGAGTGCATTCGCTGTGCCATTGAGATAAACTATGAACATCTTTATTGCTTGGCTATGATTTCCGGTTTAAATGGCTGTTATCAGTAGTCTACTATATCAGGGAAAGAAATCCTGCAAACGCACTCTGCACTATGAAGGATCTCGAGTAGATATCAATACTGAACACCAGAGACGAGGAAAGAGCACAATTCTGGGCCCAAAACACCGGTTACTATTTCAAATCTCTAACATGTGGCTTTCCTCTTCCTAAAATTATGATGTCATACAAGATAACTGTTCACTATCCAGCTTCTCCTTACCCACACCTCCCTCAGCCTGCGCAAGGCAAACCAAGCTCTGCATCTTAGGGAAAGTCAAGGCTGTTGTTTGTGGACCTAATGGTAAGGGGAGTGTCATTTTAATCCAAAGGGGGAATGTAGAGGGGGTAGTGATATCACTCTCTTGGCTGATGTGTGGCAGATGGAGTTTAACTTGGATACATGCGAGGTATTGCATTTTGGTAAATCAAACAAGGGGAGTGTTTGTACAATTAATGCTAGGCTTTGTTAGCTATGTAGAAAAGAGGGATCCGGGGCGCAGGTATAATTCGTTGAAGTTTGTTCTGCAGGGTGTTTAAGGTTACTTCATTGCTCAGAACTTTGAGATGAGATGTTGAGAAGTAATGCTGAGGTTGTGCAGAACACTGATGAATCCTTTTCTGTTGTACTGTGTGCAATTCTAGTCGTTATGTTATAGGAGGGATATTATTATGCTGGAGAGGGTTGGGAAGAGATTTACCAGCTTGTTAACATGAACACTTCATCTTCTGAGTCGGGAACCTACAAATACAAGACATGAACATTGAATTGACCAGTTTCCAAACCACCCTCACCCACCTAGATCCCAAATCCAACTCTCCAACTCAGATCCGCCCTCTCGAGGTGACCTACCTGTCCATGTTCCTTCCCACCGGCCGCTCCAAACTTCCCAGAGACCTACCACTATCGCCACCCACCTTCATCCTCGTATCACCTGCCTTTCCCCAGCCTCAGCCCACCACCCATTTTCTCTCAGCCCTCTTCCCCCTCCCCAGTCATGAAGAAGGCTCCTGACTGAAAAGTTGACTCTCTTGCTCCTCGGTTGTTGGATGTCCAGCCGTGCCTTTTCCACCACCACACTTGATCTACACAGAATTCTCCAGCATTTGCAGTCCCCATTGTCTCTTACCTATAATTCTATGTTAACATAATGTCATTGTCTTTTGTAAACGCCCATAGTCTAAGGGATATTTTCTTCACGAATGTGAACGATAGAACTTCTCTCAATGTTTTATTGATATTGTAATGCCTGAGCAGCAGGTACAGGATGTATGCTTCCATTTATAAATAAGGAATGAAATTCATGTTCTGATAAATCTCCAGTATTACTCCCATATCGAAGGCAGATTGAATTGAATTGACCTACAAGCCTCAACATTCGTTCCCTCAGTCACCTTCACATATCCCTATCAGAATGTGTAGATATTAATCGTTATTTTGAATTTTAATAATATAGTATTGAATTGAAACGGGTTAACTGGAACCATTAGCTCAGCGAATGTTATTGATGTCAGTCTCCGTGGATCCTAAATGTGCCATGGGAGGATTTGCCTCTTCTATTAATTTAGGATTCGTTTCTATGTGTTATACCATAGTATGAGCAGGAGCTCACCGACAGCACTAACAGGAATCAGCTACTCCAGAGAGAGGGGGAGGAGAGATCATAATCTGAGAACATTAGACTGGAATGTTCCAACAATGGACATGAGTTTATCCTCTGGTCTTTACAAATTTCCCAGCCTGGGATATCATTAGCTTGGTGGATCTATAATCTTCTGCTGGTTATTCAAGCTGGTTACTATTCCATCCTTGCTATAGTTGGTGTTTCTGGTAAGACATTCTATCTGCTCATTAAGCCAGGTTATACTGAATAAGTGCCCATATAATTTAAAATTTAGAAAGGTGGAACGCAACATTTTCAGTTCCAATGAAATATTCCATTTCACAAAATGGTATCGAGCAAATTACTCATGACAAATTACTCACCAATATGCGAGGAGAACCAGACTGTTCTCAAACTCCATAATCCTTCTCGCCCTGCACAGATATACATTCCCATATCCTCCCCTCTCACGAATACTGTCCAATCCCACCATCATGATATCCCCGTCTCCTCCTCCGCCTCATTGCATCTTCTGAATAAACCATCAATTGTGTCTTTGTTCAATCTGGACACATATTATCAAGTCCCTTCTGACCAATGTTAATTACAGAATAATTGCACTTGCGTATGTTGAACTTGTTCACTGCACAGAATCTGTCAGTCAGACAGGCACTGCATGCTGCTTAAGACATTGCACATAATCTAGAGGCACAGAAAAATAATCTGTTGCTATCCCATGAAGGAAATTATTGTAATTGAAATGAAACTATTATCATTTGTGAGAAAAAGCCCATCTGCTTGCATCATGTCCTTCAAAGAAATCAATGGGTTATCCTTCCCCAGTCAGGTCTGTGCAAACTCACAGCAATTTGTTTTATTCTTTACTGTCCTGTGCAACAGTTGAACCAGTCACTCAGTTCAAGATCCTTATAACATGCTGGCCTGGCCAAGGCTGCACACATCCCGTGAGAGAAGAACAAAGGTAAAGTTAGCTCCCTTCCTGTGCCTGTTTTCTTTATTCCTACTATCATTTCCATTCAGGTAGGTGACCATTCCCTATATCAAGTCAAATCTTTCTGACTGAGTCTATCCCCAAGAGTGATGGGCATCTCCACGGGCACCTCTGCTGCTGGCTTTAATGATGCTGACATACAAATATAAGAAACTTTTAAATTCCTCATCAGTGGCAGTGCATAGAGACGGAATGGGGTTTTACATCATAATAAAGAAATGGAGACCGGTAAGTGAGGGAAAGGAATTATTATGATCATCGCTGAGATTGTTGTTGAGGCAGTATTTGGGTACTGTGGATAGATTTTCTCTCCTTTAA
Organism: Hemiscyllium ocellatum; assembly: GCF_020745735.1. NCBI lineage: Eukaryota > Metazoa > Chordata > Chondrichthyes > Orectolobiformes > Hemiscylliidae > Hemiscyllium > Hemiscyllium ocellatum. Next base: position 62,073 of record NW_026867820.1, read on the forward strand.
AAGGAATGATCTCATTGCAACGGAAACAGTGCAAAGGAATTTCACCAGAGTAATCCCTGGGCTGATGGTAAAAGAAGAGTGAGTGTAGGTTAATCTGTAGCACTGTCAGAGAATAAGAGGTCATTGCATTGAAACTTGATATAGATGGACAATCACTCGTTATGTTCTACACAGACACTGGAAGATGATAAATTTCATGGCTTGTGTTTTTTTTTTTTACTCGGGATGTATGATTCTGGATATTTAAGTCTGTCTGAGGATAAAATCTTCAATCAAATCCTGCTTTGATATCCGGCTCAATCCCTCAAACCTGAGCAGATCAGTTAACCCCATCTGTTAATGTTAATAGGATGGTATCTGTCTGGAGAGTGTTTTCTTCTCATTGAGGGTAGTGAATGTCAGCAATTCTCAGCTCTAGAAAGTTAAGGGCGCTAGATCACTGCAAGTATTTAACGAGGAGATAGATGGATTTTTGACCTGTCAGAGAGCTGAAGGGTGTGAAGAATTGGCCATTAAAATAGAGTTAATGCCAACAGTCGGTGAGACATGATCACATAATGGCGTGGGCATCCGAATTACCTACTCCTGTTTCTTATGTTCTTGTATTCTGTTTTTGGAAAGTGAATGGTTGCAATTTTCCTGGAAGTGCTGTTATTGAATGTTGAGGACAGTGAGAGATATGTATTCTTTGACCCATCTGTGGGAGGGAAATGGGCCAGATATTCACAGTGAATCTGGATCTACAACATGACCAACAAATGAAACCCCAGTTTCAGTGAGGAGACACTCTGTAAAGAGATGGGAGGCCTCTTTCGTAACCAGCCTGGATTTGACATCACATTTTCCAATCCACACCAAACCACGCAGTGTTAATGACTGAATGGTATCCTGTGTTACTGCGGACCAGGTATTTGGAGTAAGTGGTCTCTATCTGCTCCTGTTCAGAGTGGTTGTAAGGAATGAGTGGAACATAGTACATATGACTGAGGAGCAGGAGTGGGTCATTCGACACTTTGTCATTGCTCGAACAGACAGTAAGGTCATGACTGATCTGATTGTGGTCTCCGCAACACTTTTCTGTCTGTCCACAATTTTTCTCCATTCACATGTCTGTCAACTGTTGAATAAACTCAACTTTGAATAAATGCCAGGGAACTGCACAAAGTCAATGTGCACAGGCCGCACAATTCTGGAAGGCACCAGACATTTATCTATCAGTCTTGTTCCTATCCAATTAATTCTGCTGCAGTTTATCATTTTTGATTTGTTCATTGAATGTGTCTGTTGTTGATAGGCCAACATTTATGGACCATGTGTAATTACGCTGGAAGTGGTGGTGATGAGCTGCCATTTTGGGACGAAACTTCGGGGGAAAATAATTCCCATTTGAACAGCCCCATGAGAATTTCTCATTCCTGCTCTGACCACTGTTGGAAGGTCAATGTTTCCTTTACCAGCCCCACTTCTCCACTGGTTACAACAGATTTGAAGTGTAACCTAGGTCATTTTCCCGAAAAATGTGAGACAGAGACACACACGTACAGACGCATACACAAATGTACAGGTCTTAAGACGAAATAGAATAAGGGAAGGTTTTCAGAGTTGCATAGTAGTCGAACTCATATCAAATGGAAAAGTGATAATGTGTCCCAACTGCTATTCTGTCTCGGATATTATTCTACTCAAAGAAACTTCAGATATGAAACGTCTTCCAGGAACAGTTGGATTTGGCAGAATTTCCTTTCCTTCGAGCAGTGGAGCGATTCCCATAAATCCTCAACAGGAATCCTCCATGTTTGGTAAAGATGACTCAGGGATTTTTACTCTCGCACTTTGCTGTCAGGAGGGTCAAAATGATAGAGAGGTAGCAATCGGCTGCGGCTTACAACCATAAGATCATCGGACATAGGAACAGAAATTAGGTCATTCAGCCCATCGAGTCTGATCCACCATTCAATTATGCCTGACAAGTTGCGCATCCACATTCTCCTGCTTTCTCCCTGTAACCCTTGATCTCGTTGATACTCAGGAACCTATCTATCTCTGTCTTAAATATATTCAATGACCTGATCTCCACTGCCTTCTGTGAAAATGAATTCCATTGATTCTCCATTCTCTGGCTGAAGACATTTCTCCTTATCTCCATTCTAAAAGGTTTTCCCTTTACTCAAAGGCTGTGTCCTTGGGTCTTAGAGTCTCCTACCAATGGAAGTCTTCTCAACATCCACACTGTCCAGGCCAGTCAGTATTCTGTATTCTTCAATTAGATCTCCCTCATCCTTCTGAAGTCCATCAAGAGCAGACCCAGCGTCCTCAAACGTTCTCATATGTTAAGCATTTCATTCCTGGGACTATTCTCATGAACGTCCTCTGAAGCCATTCCAAGGCCAGCACATCCTTCCAGAGACATGGGGCTCAAAACAACGCACAATACTCCAAATATGGTCTGACAAGAGCTTTATAGAGCCTCAGAAGTACGTCCCTGCTTTAACATTCAAATCCTTTCAAAATAAATGCCAACATTGCATTTGCCTTCCTAACTATTGACTCATCCTGCAAGTTTACGTTGAGAGAATCTTGGCGTAGAACTCCCAAGTCCCTTTGCACTCCAGACATCTGAATTTTCTCCCCATTTAGAAAGTAGTCCATGTTTGTATTCTTCCAACCAAAGTGCATGTTCCCACAATTTCCCACTTTGTATTGCATTTACCACTTCTTTGCCCATTATTCTAACCTGCCCATATCCTTCTTGAGCCGACCTGTCCCTACACCTATCATTGTATCATCTTCAAATGTAGCCAGAATGTCTTCAGTTCCTTCATCTGGATCGTTAATGTATAAAGTGAAAACTTGTGGTCCCAACACTGACCCTTATGGAACACCATTTGTCACCGATTGTCAACCTGAGAAGGACACTTTTATCGAACTCTTTGCTTCCTGCAAGACAGCCAAACTTCTATCCATGCTAGCACCTTGCCTCTAAAACAATGGGCACTTGCCTTACTCAGTAGCTAACTGTCGGCACATTGGCAAAGACCTTCTGGAAGTCCAGGTGGATGACATCCATTGGCTTTCCTTGTTCTAAGCTGCTCATTACGTCCTCAAGGTTTTCTAACAGATTTTCCAGGCATGACGTCCCCTTGATGAAAACATGCTAACTTTGTCCTACTTTACCATTCACCTCCAAGTATTAAGAAATCTCATCCTGCACAGTGGATTCCAGGATCTTACACACACCAAGTTTAGATTAATCAGTCTGTAAGTTTCCGCATTTTGCTTTACTCCCTTTTTAAACAAGGGTACCACGTTAGAGATTTGCCAGTCCTCTGGGAATCTCCCGGATTTGCACGAGTCCTGAAAGGTCACGACCAATGCCTTCACTGTGTCATCAGCTATCTGCCTCAGAACTCTGGATTGGAGTCCATCTGGTCCAGGTGATTTACTTACCGTCAGGCCATTCAGTTTTTCCCAGCACTTTCTCATTGGTGATGGCCACCATTCCTAGCTCTGACCATTCATTCTTTTCAATTTTTGGGATATTACTCGTGTCTTCTAGCGTGAAGACTGACGCGAAGCAATTATTCAGTTCCTCAGTCATTTCCTTGATCCACACTACTATCCCTCTAGTGTCAATTTCTAGCGATCAAATGCCCATTTTTGCCTCTCGTTTGCCTGTTATGCATGGAAACATGCTCTTACAATCTATCTTTACATGATTGGCTGATTTACTCTCATAGTTAATTTTCTAACTCCTTATTTATTTTTTCGTTGTTCTCTGTTGGTTTTTGCGAGTGTTACAACATTGTGGTGAACCCCTCTGTTAATTAAAGAGAACACCCAGGAAAGCTCACCTCACCTCGTAGTCTATTAGAATATGAGTGACAGAAAACTCCCACATTTCACTATTTAAAGAAAATAAAGTCAATTTAATTTTTTAACTCTAAAAGTGAACATTACACAACAACTATTCACAAATCTAATCCCCCAACAATTGCTTATTATCTGACTCCAACTCAATAAGATTATGCTGTTTCAATAAGACACTGATGAAGATTACAGCAATTTAATTTCAAAACCGCACAGCCACAGCTATCCTCTGCGACCTCACTCTTCCGGCTGTTGAATTCTCTGGATCGTCAAATTTCTGTTTACTGTGAATAAGTTTCATATGAACAAATATCTTTGATAGAGAATATTTCCTAATGTCTTCCAGAGCAAGATGGTTGATACACAGGCTTCTTCTATCTCAATAGCATTTTCTCTCTCTCCAATTTTCAAAATGTCCGCATTTTTAAATCGTCTTTCTGGTTCGATGTTGGTAAAACTATAAATTCAAACTCAGTGTGCATTCAGTGTCAGAGAGAGTGAAGGAAAGAGAGTGCTGCATACAATAGTGAGAGTGCTGGAGCAAGAGCCTTGTTCTGGTGTAGGTGCTATAACAGATATGTCAAAAGTGAGGAATGTAGATGCTGAAAACAAGATTTACATCGGAGAGGTGCTGGAAAAGCACAGCAGCTCAGGCAGCATCCGAGGTGCAGGAAAACCGACGTTTCAGACAAAAGCCCTTCATCAGGAATATAGCAGACATACAGTGAGTGTGATGGAGTAGAGAGAATGCAGATACACTTGCCCTGGCAGAGCGGGGAAGGTTATTGATTTTTGTCCTGTATTGATGAGCATTTCTTCGGATCATCTCATCATAGGGGTGAGCCTCCCCAATGTCATGTCCACGTCTGTCACTAATAACACCACAGACCACATCCATCAGCTTCTTCAGAATCAGTTTGCGACGATCTTGTAAACAAAAAGGACGACACAACATTGGTGCCTTACATATCTAAACTAAAACTGTTGTGCAAATTTTGAGCATTCTATGCTCTGGAAATTAGATACACAAGTATTGTCAGTATTGCAGAATACTGGATGATCTAAAATTGCATCAAAACTGCGTTAACTAAATGATTGCTAATGCTGTGAAAAATAAATTTCATAAGTTTTTATGAGGTAGGTTGAAGAGTATATTGTGAATCAAACTAGAGAGCAGGTTATTTCGGGTGTGGTGTTGTGAGGTCACAAGGACTGGTTAATGATCTTGATCTTAAGCAGCTTTTGAGGAATCGTGACATTAATATGTTGCATTTTACACGGCGTCTGCATGCAATATACAACTTTTGAACATTACACTCAAAAATCATGGAAGCACGGAAACGAGAGGGTCAAGTGAATTGGAAAAATACAATATTACATTTAGTGTGAGCCAAATAATGTTTGTTATTGATAGAAATACTGCAATGTCTGACAAATACGCACATATCACTAAGTTACAAACACCAAACAAAGGGAAGATGACTCAGTGATGGTTAATGTAAGAATTAAAGATTGCGTTAAATCAAAGGAAGTAGGTTCAGGAGAATTCCAGATATTCTGGAAACCTGAACATTCGGAGAGATTTACTTTTCCGAAAATAAGGAAGGAGAAAGTGTTAAGGAAATCAAAAAGCACATGAATACAAACAAACGGGAAACACACAGACTGCTTATATCTACAATCCATATACTAAAGAAAACAAAAGCAAGGTCAAATGTGGAAATTTGTCAGGTATAGGGGAATTTATTGTGGGGAAAAAAGAAAAAGGGCAGATAAACTACCCAGTTACTTCACATCTGTCTTCAAGGAGAAAGCTCCAGCAAATCTCTGAGGTATAACGGGTGGTCAATTGGGACTTGTCGAACTAAAGACATAAAGTCAATGCGTATCAGCAACAAGGTAGTATTTGAAAGTGAAGCTAGATTGATCATTGCTAAGTCTGATGGGCCAGATATACTTCATCTCAAAATGTCAGCAATAAAACAGCACGTTAATTGAACTCTCGGTGACTCTGTTTTCTTTTCATGTAGATTATGCAAAGGCTATAAGTAGATAACTGGACGGTAGTAAATATGATCCAACTATAGACGCAGGCAAGAAGAGATAATGCAGATGACTGCAAACCAATTAATTAGATATCTCCAAGGAAACAGTTGGAATCTACTATATAAGATGATATTGGGCATTCAGAAATGAATAGCAACATTGCAGAGAATCACTATTTATTTCTGACAGAGAAATCATACCTGACAAACTTCGGAATTGTTTGAAGTTGTTTCTTGCAGGATAGGCAATGGACAACCAGTGAAAGTGGAGCATTTGGATTTTCAGAAGTATTTCTGTAAGAACTCACACAGTGAGTTCGTAAATGCAATTAACGTGAATAGTATTTGGAGGAATACCTGTAATTGGAAAGTTAAAGTTAGGTTGGCCTTCGTTTAAGGGAATCTGAATATAGCTGTAGAGACATCATTAAGCAGTTTGCATAGAGTGTTGTTGAGTGTATACTTTGACAATTGTGCATAGTGTTGGTGACCCAATATAAGAAAGAGTAAGAGACAGAGGACGTGCAATGGACATTCTTCAGATTAATCCCTCAGAGGACAAGATTTTCTGATGGGGGGACTTGTCTTGTAACCTCGCCAGTTTCAAAGAACAAGAGGTGATCACAATGAAATTTGGAATATCTACGAAACATGTGACAAGGTGGAAATAAACAGAATGTTTCTCTGGCTGTCTACTCTACATTTAAGGAAAATAATGGCAGGTTAATGGACAGGGCATTTAAGAGCGCAATAAGGATGAAATTCTTCACTCGGAGGGGACTGACGCATGCAGGGCCATGGAAACCTGCTGGCAGAGCAAGATTGGTGCGAATCCCCAGATATTCTACAGGTATGTCATCTGGAACAGAATAACCAGGGAACAGGTAGGACTATTAGTGACTTGCCAAGTTGAATCCAAATGCAACGTCGTGTTAGAAGGCTGTTTGTGTGTCTGGTGTACCGCAGATATCAGTGCTGTGTCCCTTATTATTCGTGGTAACCATAAGTGATGTGAATGTGACGTGGGTAAGGGGAGTGTGATTAGCAAGTTTGTGTTGGAAACAAAGATTGACCAGTTGGTTGGGAGTGAGGAGGACGGCCTTATATTACAGGAAGATACTGGTGGATTGGTCAGATGATAACAATCAATGGCAGATGGAATGTAACCCTGATAAATATGAGGTAATGCACTTTGGAAGAACAGTGGAGAATTCAATGGATGGCTACACACCAGGAATCTCAGTGTGTGCTTCTCCACACATCTTTGAACGTGACTGGATGTGATCGTTGATGAGTTAAGCAGGACAGTAGTCTTTGATCGTTGACCCAAAGACTATAAGAGTTATATAGCACATTAGTAAGGCCAAATTAAATACTGTGTGCAGTTCTGGGAGCTCATGATGTGATTGTATTGGATAAGGTGCAGAGGGAATTCACTGAGGTGTTCCCTGGGATGGAACATATGAGCTGTGGAGAGGGGCTGGATAAACTCGGGTTGTTTCCATTGGAGCAGAGAAAGTTGAGTGGGTAATTAATTCAAGTTTAAGATTACAAGGGGCATGGACAGGGTGAACATAAAACAGCTGTTCTTGTTAGTCAAAGTGTCAGCTTCCTTACAGTCAGAAAGCATGGAATGGAGAATGGAGAACAGAGAAACATGACACAACTACTTCACTTCTGTCTTCACAGAAAAAGGCATAAACAAAGCCTTCCCAGCAATAGGAGAAAACCTGAGACTGAGGAGTAAAGGATATAGTATTAAATTAGTAAACAACCTAATTTGGGGAAATTATTGGAACTGAAAATAATGGGCATAGAAAAAAAACAACAAACATTAGTGAAATGGGAAACATATTTGAGAAACTGACTGATAGATTATTTACAGAAAAGCAATAGAGGAACAGAAGTTGGATTTTCAGCAAGATTTTTAATAGAGTTTCTTTTGGCTAAGATCAAGGGTCTGTTCATATCAGGATGGATGTCGAGTTGCGAATCATCACAGCTCGTCGAGATCATCGCTGGATCGTGATTGGATATTGAAGGTTTGTTTGGTTGTGCTGCCCTGCTCTTTGTGGATCTTCCTGCTGGCTTCTGCCTAACGCCAACTCAGGGACCAACCAAGCGAGGAGCTATGGCCTCAGCAGCCGCCCGCAGCCCAGGCCAGGGCATTCGCAACACAGTCAGGGTGACTGTGAAGAAGGTGGAGGATCGTACACCTGTCGATCAGATGGTGTTCGTGAAGATGATTTTGTTTTCGGGCAGCGAGTTTGGAGCAGCTGACGTGTGAGTGCAGGTACCATGAGTGAATCCATGAGGAAAGGCATCATCACCCTCATCTACAAGCGGAAGGGGGAGAGGGAGGAACTCAAAAATTGGAGACCAATCTCACTGTTGAATGTGGATTACAAAATTCTGTCAAAGGTAATTGCAAACAGGGTCAGGTCTGCTCTGGGGTCAGTGATTCACCCTGGCCAAACCTGTGCTGTACTGGGTAGGAAGATTGCTGAGAGTCTCGCACTCCTCAGGTATACGATCGTGCAGAACATAGGATTGGACACCTGCCTGATCAGCCTGGACCAGGAGAAAGCCTTTGACAGGATATCACACAGGTGAGAGATGTTCTCTTCAAAAAGTCCTTTGGTGAGGCAATCTGCAATTGGATCAGACTGCTCTACACCAACATTGTCAGTGCAGTCTCAATCAATGGGTGGGAATCAGAGAGCTTCCCAGTCAGATCTGGAGTCAGGCAGGGCTGCCCTCTCTCTCTCCTGCCTTGTTTGTGTGCTGCATAGAGGCATTTGCCGAGCCCATCAGGAAGGATGTGAGCCTGAGAGGGGTGACTATTCCAGGCAGCAGGGGCCTGCAGGTTAAGGCCTCCCTGTAGATGGATGACGTCGCCGTTTTCTGCTCGGATCCGCTGTCCGTGCGCAGATTCATGTGCATATGTGACCAGTTCGAACGGTCCTCGGGGGCCAAGGTAAACCGAGGCAAGAGCGAGGCCATGCCTTTCGGAACTGGGCCGACTAATCCTCGATCCTCTTCACTGTCAGGACCGACCACCTGAAGGTGCTGGATATTTGGTTCAGGGTGGGGGGGGTGGTGTGGGGCTTTGGCGTGTGCCAAATCTTGGGAGGAGCATATCAGCAAAGTGAGGCAGAAACTGGGTAGATGGAAGCTACAGCAGCTCTCCATCGCGGGAAAAAACCTGGTCATCAGGTGTGAGGCACTGTCATTGCTGTTATATGTGACACAGGTCTGACCTGTTCCCAGAACCTGTGCAGCTGCAGTCACTTCCAATTTATATGGAGGTCAAAGATGGACCGGTTCCGAAGGGACCCGCTGTACAAAGATCTGGGTAATGGGGGAAAAATGCACCTAATGTCACCCTCACCCTGATGGCCACCTTTGCGTTTGGCTGCATCAAGCTGTGCAGGGATCCCCGGTACACAAACACCAAGTGTCACTGCATACTGAAGTTCTACCTGTCCTCGGTGTTGCGAAGGATCGGCCTGGCCTCGCTGCCGTGGAACGTTCTGAGTAGTTGGACCGTTCCGTATCACCTGACCTTCGTGGAGAAGTTTATGAAGAAAATCACCTTTGACCACAAGTCCATCAGGAAGTGGTCAGCACGTAATGTCCTTGAGACCCTTCGGAAAAAGGAGAGGGGGGATCCTATTGAGCGATTCCCTGAGCAGACTGTCAACGCCATTTGGCAGAATGCTTCATCGCCAAACATTCCAACAAGCACCAAGACATGGCTTGGCTGGTGATGAGAAGGGCTCTGCCTGTGAGATCCTTTATGCACGCCCAGACACTCAGCTGCACCACACGCTGACCTCGAAGCGGCTGCGGGGGTGGGGGGAGGGGCGAGACTGTCACACACCTCCTTCTGGAATATGCCTACGCAGAAGATGCCTGGAGAGGAATGTAGTGGTATTTGTCCCGAGCAGCGCCGTGACATGGGACTCTGTGCTCTACGGTCTGTTCCCCGGGATGCACACCGAGACAAACATCAACTGTGCGTGGACGATCATCAACTCTCTGGTCCGAAACCTGTTGATCTTCCAGCTGAAGGAGTTGACCCCGACTGAGAGTTGCAGACTGGCACATTCCAAGGACCAGGACTACGGGTTGAGGGACGCACTGAAGCTTGGGGCAGCTACCGCCAAGGCACGGTGGGGAAAGACCACCGTGTAACATCTGCCTGCCTAAGAAGAACACGTGGCCCACGCAGTCATTTGGGCTCTGCTGAAGCCGCAGCTAAATATATGGACATAGATCTGTATATAAAAATGATAAATTCTGATCTCTGTATGTAAATGTTTACGTATGTATGGCATGACCAACTGTACAGACCATCAACGTATTTTATGAATAAAGTATACTTTTGAAATAAAAAAGCCGATGTGTGCTGCGTGCAGAATTATCCTGTGGAACGCTAATTTGATGTGACCTTTAGGAGCGTGAAGCACTGCGAGCAGCTCCTGAATGTCTTCAAGGAGAAGGAAGGGGAGTCTCTATTCACCACCTTGCCAGCGATCCTGTTGGGTGTGCGTCTTGCACAGAGCAGGGGTGTTAAGTTTCATATGTACAGCCCCCACGTCCCAGCAGCTGCTGTCCTCACCTTCCTGAGAAGATATGTCCACGTTGAGGCAGAAAGCACTGATGTGGTCGACCCTTTCAGGATCTGGACCAGCAAGCAGCAGGTCAGGGTAATCCTGAGGGTCAATGCTATGGGAACATCATCCACCCAACCTCCAGCTTTACATCGGAGGGGGCAGAGTGTACCTGACATATGCAGCCCAGCCAAAAGTGTGCTAAACCTGCGGGAGGTCAGGCCACACTGCGGCTGACTGTAAGGTCACTGTCGGAACTGCAAACAGGAGGGTCACCTGACCAAGGAATGCAAAGAGGCCAAGAACTATAATCTGTGTGGCGAGGAGACCTACCCAAGACGAGCATCCGCCACCTCCGCACAGATGGCCAGAGCTGCACGGCAAACGATAAACAAGGCACCACAAACCAGCAAGGGAACGGTGTCTGGTGGCACCAGGAAGGAAGGACAGTCTGGAGCGGAACGGCCAGCAGCCAGGTACAGTAGCTGATCCCAGAATCTACAGGACAGACGGAGGCAATGGAGGAGGAGTGAGCCATGGAGGCAGAGGAGTGGATTCGTATAAAAAAAACAGGAGGGCGAAAACGTGTCAGGCCACCAAAACCTCCTACCAAAGGGGGAAATGACAGCTGCACGGTGAGGATACAGGCAGCTCTTCGGATGGTGAAGATGGGTGTCACGGTGGCACTGTGGTTAGCACTGCTGCCTCCCAGCGCCAGAGACCAGGTTTCAATTCCCATCTCAGGCGACGTTCTGTGTGTAGTTTGCACATTCTCCCCGTGTCTGCGTGGGTTTCCTTTGGGTGCTCCGGTTTCGGTGAATTGGCCATGCTAAATTACCTCTAGTGTTAGATGAAGGGGTAAAATGTTGGGGGAAGTGTGGGGGCGGGTCGGTGTGGACTTGTTGGGACGAAGGGCCTGTTTCCACACTGTAAGTAATCTAAGCTAATCAAAGATGTGCTCAAGGAGGGTCATCACCAGAATAAGAAACAGAGCGCTGCGGGGGGAAAGGAGGGCAGAACCTCCCAAACAGGAAACGACGAACCCTCCGAGGTGACTGCCAAAGGCCACCTTTCACCAGGTGAAAACCAGGAGGTACCCACCGCCCCACAGCTCGAGGTAACTGGGAGCAGCAACCCTCTTCGGATCTGAGCTGAGGATTAGGGAAACCATTGTCTTCTTATTTTAAAGCCAGATTTGAGGAAGATCCTTTGGTATTCTCCCTTCAAGTTTTTGCTTGAATTAAAGTCCACTCCCTGCCCGTGCCCTGTCTGCCTCCAGAGTCTTTGTCCCTAGCTGGGGAATCTCGCTCCTACAATAACCAAGGACATACAGATCAGAGGGTAAACTAAAACAGACTGAGGCATACAGGCTACACCACAAATAGCATGTAAGAGGCAAGGTCAACGTGATTAAGATCAGCACTATTTGAAGTCAGAGATTCCATTCCTCAGTTTAATAATGGTTGGGAAGATGCTGTCATCAGCCGCTGGTTTGAGTGTTTAAGCTTCTGTACTGTCTGCCTGATGGAAGAGATTGCAGGTGATCCAGAGTGCGATGGGTCTTTGGTTGCCGTGTAAATGGAGTCAATGGACGGGAGGTTGGTTTCCTTCATGGTATGGGCTGTGCACACAACCTTCTGTCATTTCTGTTACTGGCCTGGGCTGGGCTGTTGCCACACCAGGCCATTTATACACCTGGATGGTTTGCTCTCAGTGGTGCATTTGTAGAAATTGGTGAGGATCCTTGTGAGCATGCCAAATGTCCTGAGCTACTAGAGAACGAAGAGGGGTTGTTGTGTGATCTCGACTGTCACATCTAACTGGGAAGTCCAGGACAGAATGTCAGTTATCTTCACTCCGAGGAACTTAATGTTGTCCACTATTTCAACTTCAGTTCCATTGATGCAGATGGGGGCATGTTCTCCTCCTTTCATTCTGAAGTCATTGATCAGTTGGTTAGTACTCACCGTTGAAAGAGAGGTTGGTCTCAGTGCAGCACGTCAGCAAGTCCTCTATTTCCATTCTGTATTTTGACTTGCCATCATTACGTATCTGTCCTACTATGATGGTGTTATCCGTGAACATGTAGATGGCATTCGTTCAAACTTTGGCAATACAGTTGTGGGTGTACAGGGGTATAGTAGGGGGCTGACGACACATCCTTTGGGATTTCAGTGTTGAATGTTATCATGGAAGATACACACTTATCTATTTTCACTGATTGCGTCCTGTGGGTCAGAAAGCTGAGGATCCAATTTCAGAGGGCGGAGCTGAGACTAAGGTCAGGGAGTTTTTTAATCAGTCTGAAGGGAATAATGGTGTTGAAGGAGAACCTATAGTCAATAAGCAGGAATATGACGTGGGTGTTCTTGTTGTCCAGATGTTCCAGGGAAATGACACCCGATATGGACACATTCCACTGTAGGGGATCGAGGCAGGCTGGTAGACTGGAACTAATGTGGGCCATGACAAGCCTCTCGAAGCACTTCGTGCACCCCCTGGCTGCTTCAACTCGAAAGAGAAATGTCCCAGCTTATCCAACCTCTCTCTCTATGATGCAGACCCTTGAGTCCTGGCAACATCCTTGTAAAGTTCCAGTTTAATACCATCCTTCCTATAGCAAGGTGATCAAAACTGAACATAATATTGAACGTGGAACTATTTGCAACTGTAGGTTTTGCTCTGCTGCCAATTATTATGGGCTGCGATATTATTTTCTTTTTGTGTTGTTCTGAAATCTTGTTATTAATTAAATCCGCTGATGGCAAACCCCTCTGGTGAATGTCCTTCTGACTGCTTGAATTGGAATTAATCTATTTTGTTTGGGCAGATATTTTGAGGCCGCTGCATATCAGAGAACAGGAAGAGATGATGGATGTTTGTGCAGTGTGTATCCTTAACTGGACAAGCTTGCCACTCCGGGCACCTAAAGCTTTTATTGTGGGTCAGAGTACTTCAGAATTGGTACTTCGCAGAAGGAAGCTATTCAGCCCCTTGTAGGAGAATCAACATCAAAGATTACAGCTCAGTAGCTGCAACATCCTTCAACACTTCCCACAGCTCCACCGACCTTATTGCGAAACGTAAATTTACTAACTCATCCTTCCATTCCCTCATTGAAGTCATTATCAAAACGACAAACAACAGTCGCCCCAAAACAGAGTTTTACAGTGTACCTCTAGCAACTGAACTCGAGGATGAACATTCGCTATCAACTACCATCCTCTGTCTTCTTTCAGCTAGCCAATTTCTGATCCAAACCACTAAATCATCCTCAATTCCACGTCTCTCTATTTTCTGGGAGAAAGTAAAGACGACAGACGTTTGAAATCAGAGTCGAAAGTGTGCTGCTGGAAAAGCACAGCAGGTCAGGCAGGATCCGAGGAGAACGTGAAGATTGCAGATGCTGGAGATCAGAACACTGATTCCTGATGAAGGGTTTGCAAATGAAACATCGACTCTCCTACTCCTTGGACGCTGCCTCATCTGTTCTGATTTTCCAACACCACACTCTCCATATTTTCTGCAATAGCCTTACATGGGGGACTTATCAAATTTTTGACTGAAATCCTTATACCTAATTTTACCCTCATCCACCTGTTTGGTCAACTTCTCAATGAACTCAGTAAGATTTGTGAAACATGACATAGCCTTCACAAATCCTTGTTGACTATCCCTAATCAAATGATTCCTTTCTAGATGTTAATAAATCCTATCTCGTATAATCCTTTCCAACAATTTACCCATAACCAAAGTAAGCCTGGTATATAACTACCAGGGTTGTCTCATCTCAATTTCTTGAACAAAGGGACATTTGCTATTGTCCAGTCTTCTGGCACTATTCCTGTAGACAATGGCGATGTAAAGATTCGAACCAATGGTTGTGTAATCTCCTCCCTAACTTCTCAGAGGATCCTGGAATTAATCCCATCTGGCCAAGGGGACTTATCTATTTTTACACTCTTTAGAATTGCTAACATCTCCACCTTACGAAATTCAATCCCATCTAGTGTAATAGCCTTTACTCCATATCGGCCTCAACAGCATTGTCTTTCCATTGTGAATGCTGATACAAGTATTTATTTAGTGCCTGTCCTATCTCCTTGGACTACACACACAACTTCACACTACTGTCCTTGATTGGCCCTAATCTTAATTTGGTCATTATTTTATTCGTGACATTCTGATACAAAGCTTGAGGGTTTTCCTGGATCCTACTTGCCAAAGACTTCTCATGCTCTCTCTTGGCTATTCTTAGCTTTCCTTCAGTCCTTCCCGGTTAACTTGTAACTCTCAAGCATCCGAACTGAGCCTCACGTTTCATCTTTACATATGCCTCCTTCTTCCTCTTGACAAGAGATTCAACTTCTTTAGTAAACCACAGCAGCCTCGCTCGACCACTTCCTCCTTTCCTGACAGGTATAAACTTATCAAGGACACACAGTAGCTGTTGTTTGAAAAAGCTCCACATTTCAATTGTGGCCATCTCCTTAAGTTTTCTTCCTCATGCTATGTATCCTAAAACCTTTCCTAATCGCATCATAATTGGCTTTCTCCCAGCTATAACAGTTGTGCTGGGGTATAGACCTGTCCCTTACCATCGCTAAGATAAACATAACTGAATTGTGGCCACTATCAGCCAAGTGTTCACCTACCTCCAAATCTAACACCTGATCTGGTTGATTACCCAGTAGCAAATCCAATTTGGCCTTGTACCTTGTTGGCCTATGCACATAACGCGTCAGGAAACATTCTGCACACATTGGTCAAAAACTGACCCATATAAAGTAATTGAACTGAAGCATTTCCAATCAATATTTGGAAAGGTAAAATCTTCCGTAACAAATACTCTGTTATATTCGCTCCTATCCAGCATCATCTTTGTAATCCTTAGTCTAAATCTCTGGAACTTTTCAGAGGGCTATAGAGAACTGTCAACAGGGTGATCTCTCCATTTTTGTTTCTAACCTCTTCGCATACTAACTCAGTAGACGAGTTCTTATCAAACATCCTTTCTGCCAACGTAATATTGCATTTGATTAACAATTCCACCTCCTCCCCACCATTTTTAGTTACTTCCTGTTCTTAATGAAGCATATAAACCCCGGACCCTCAAACGATCAGTCCTGTCCCTGCTCGATCCATTTCTCCAAAATGGCCACAACATTTGTGAAAATCTTTGTAGCTCGGGTGCTCGTTGTTGTGGTTCTGTTCGCCGAAATGGGAATTTGTGTTGCAAACGTTTAGTCCCCTGTCTAGGGTCATCCTCAGTGCTTGGAAACCTCCTGTGAAGCGCGTCTGTGATATTTCCTCCTGCATCTATAGTGGTTTGTCTCTGCCGCTTCCGGTTGTCAGTTCCAGCTGTCCGCTGAAGTGGCCGGTATTTTGGGTCCAGGTCGATGTGTTTGATAATAGAATCTGTTGACGAGTGTCATGCCTCTAAGAGTCCCCTGGCTGTTCTCTGTTTGGCTTGTCCTATAATAGTTGTTTTGTCCCAGTCGAACATCAAGCTGTACAATTTGGAAACAGGGAGTGATTGGAGGGATGTTAAACGAGGGTGAGTTGGATAGATCAGAAGACAGCAGAGATAGACAGGAACAGACAGAAAATGTAAGTTTTATTTAGAAATTCTCACAGATTGCAAGGCCTTTATCTAGTGCCATACCCTGTGAGCACTGTGCGAATACTGGCTGTGGTCCCAGAGCATTTATCTTCAATAATATCACAGAGCTGAGTTGCTGACAGTTAAACAGAGTGCAAAAGGCCAAGCGATTTTTGTTTTTACAATTAGAAGGTGGTTTAATTTAAATAGGCTGGGTGAACAGCAGCAGGAACTGAGAATCCTGCTCGATACTGGGATACTGCGCCAGAGAATCGCAATGAGGTGGATCACTGACAGAGGGGAAATCAGTATCTCAGCTGTGGGCCAAATAATGATCGAGAAAGATTGGACACCACTTCCGTGGTTTTGTAATACACACTTCAATTTATGTCGCTCAATATCATCAGTGTATTTTATCTCTTTGTACTTTCCATAGTTTTGTATGGACAAAAAATTATTTTGTGCTGTATTTTGTTTTCAATAAACAGATTTTATTCTTCATTCCTCACTTTAAATGTATCCTTGAATCTGTTCTGCATATGAGTTATAAAGGGTAACATTCCAATACTGATAACTGGGGAATATTATTGTCCCTCCCTCATGTCTGAACTGCCATGTCCCCCACATCTCTTTATGGTGTGTCTCCTCCACAATGCCATAATCACACTGTCATTGAAGTCCAGTAAATGACACTTCATCACAGTTCACGAACTTCGATAACATCAATAGCACAGGCCTCATCTGCCTCTCTCCAAAACTGGAATAACAATCTGAATTACATTTGTCACGTTCAATTCTCTGTTAAAAATTTCATGCCATTTGTCTGTTATAACCTCACGTTTCTCAGACACACATTCCCCTCAGATCATGAACTATAAAAATTGTCTCAATGTTTTATTGAAATTATAATGCTTGGTCAGTAGTTCCAGGATGTATGTTTCCATTTATAAACAGAGAAGAACGTTTAAGTTCTGATACACTTACGGCATTTCACCTGCATCCAAGGCAGATTGAATAATTACACTCAATTGATCTACCAGCCTCAAGATTTGTTCCATCAGTCACCCTTACATTGCCCATCCAGAAAATGACAGTTTGAATCATTGTTTTGAATTTGAATAAAACAATATTGAATTGAAAGGCGTTGGCTGGAGCTATTTGTTCAGTGACTGTGATTGATGTCAGTCTCTGTGGATCCGAGATGTGTCACTGGAGGGTTTGCCTCTTCTATTAATTAAGGACTCGGTTCATTGTGTTATCCCAGCATGGGCGGGAGCATCATCGACTGGACTAACAGGGATCAGCAGCTCGAGAGACGGAGGAGGAGAGATCAGAATCTGAGAACATTAGACTGGGACGTTCAATTAATGGATCAGAATGTGAGAACCTTCGACTGGAATATTACAACAGACAGGAGTTTATCCTTGGGTCTTTACTATCTTTCTCAGCCTTGGATATCATTAGCATCACGGATCGAAGATATCCTTTGGATTATTCAAGGAGGTTACTATCCCATCCTCGCTATAGTTGGTGTTCCTGGTAAGTCATTCCATCTGACCATTAAACGGAGTTGAACTGAATTGCTGTTCATATTCAAATTTTAAAATTTGGAAGTCATCATTTTCAGATCCAGTCAAAAAATTTATTCCTTACTGATTAAAACTAGCAAATTACTATCCACAACTTACTCAACAATACGCGAGGAGAAACCAGACTGTTCTGAAACTCCATTATTTTTTTTCTCCATTCATATTCACATTTCTACATATTCTCCCCACTCACCAATCCTACCCAGGACCACTATCAGGATATTTCAGTCACATTCTCAGCCTCAATGAACTGCTGAATAATCCATGATTTGTGCCTTTAGTAAATCCAGATTTAACCGTTTCAAGTCCCTTCTAACTATGCTTCCATCACAACATATTTGCACTTGAGATGGTTAATTTGTCTTCTCCACAGAATCTGTCAGATGGACAGACAGTGCATGGTGGTCAAGTCATTGACTCATCATCAAGCGGCACAGAATAATAATCTTTTTGTGTCTCATGAAGGAAGTTGATGGAATGCAAATGAAATCATCACCACTTGTTTTAAACAAAAGCCTATCTGTTTGCCTCATGTCCTGTAGAGAAGGCAATGGGTTATCCTTCCATGTTCAGGTCTCTGTGTGACTGCAAACCCACATCAATGTGGTTTACTCTTTATTATCCTGTGCAACAGCTGAAACAGCCACTCAGTTCAAGATCAGCATAACATGTTGGCCTGACCAGGGCTGCACACATCCCATGAGAGCAGAACAACAGGAAAGATAGCTCCCTTCCTCTGCCTGATTTCCATGTTCCTGCAAGTAATTTCCATTCAGGTAGGTGACCATTCCCTGGTTCAAGTGAATTCTTTCTGACTGAGTCTCCCTCTGAACGTGATATACATCTCCATCGGCACCTCTGGTGATGACTGACGCAAAGATGTAAGAAACTTCAAAATACCATATCATTCGCAGTGTAGTGAGAAGGAATGGCTTTTTATACCACAGGAAAGAAGCTGAGACATCTAGGTGAGGGAACAGAATTAGTGTGATCCACCCTAGAGTGTTGTTGAGATAGTATTTATGGTATTGTGCACAGATTTTCTCTCCTTTATAAGGAATAATCCTCTTGGCAGAAAGAGTGTAATGGAGATTCACTAGACTCATTGTTGGGATGATTGTACCATCGGGAGTGCTTGAGGGTTAATCTGTAGCACTTTGAAGGAATAAGAGGTGATTGCATTGAACCGTAAGTGGATGGACAGTCACTCATTATATTCCAAACAGAACTAATACGGTGATAAGTTCCATGTTTTCTTTACTTAGTTTACATGATTCTCGATGGCTTAAAACACTCTGAGAACGTCCCTCTCACTCCACTCCACTCCCCATTTCGATTGAGAGAGAGAGGGCCAGTCTTTACCTAAACTCTTCCAACATTAATACAGTGTATCTGGTGTGTGATCATACATAGAACTTCACGTTATCCACCATCCCGACAGGAGCCACAATACCTTCATTCTAAAACAGTTAACTATCCCCACCAGCTTCTGACCCCCACGGAGAACATGGGTCTGTCTTCCTGGAGATGGAAGATGCCTCCTTGAGGCTTGGCACAAAACATTTGGCTTCCTTCCTCACTGCCGGCAAAACAGGTTACAGTATAATGTGTCCCACAGGCAATGGAGCCACGAGGAACATCGTGAGCCGTCTGTGAGTGCAGTATCTGCTCCATTTGTTTTCCAGGATAGAGCATCAGTGACACCCTCCTATTCCTGTGTAAGTGTCTCGAGGGGTGAATGGTCTCCTCCTGGTTCTATAGAACATGTTTAGGGGTCTTACTGGACTCTGCCTGTTCCTGTTTAACAGCTCAATGTACTGACTAGATGCCTCCTCTTCCTGTGGAACAGGCAGGATGATTGAATGGGCTGTCCCTCTTCTTGTTCAGTCATTTCGATGGGCTGAATGGTTTCCACATATCCATGTAACCAGCTTGAGGTGCTGAATGAGCTCCTCTTTTAACTGTGGAAATGTGCAGTGTCTGGCCGTGCTGTTACATGAATGTTACCGACACTTTAACAGCACTAACGTGAATGTTGTTTGGGTCTTGCTGAATATAGACACAGACCGGTTCAGGAGCTGAGGGGGGGACAAATTGTTCTGAATATTGTGTGATCTTCAGTGATCACCCTGCTTCTGATCTTGAGATAGATGGGGAGCACCGGGAATGGGGGCATACAGGCGTTGACGAAGGAGCTGAAGATGTTTGTGCTGAGCAAGTTAATTTGAGGATCTCCTGAAGAGATGACTGAGAGGATTGTCGGCCACCGACCACAAACATCTTCCTTTGTGCTCTGAAAGACTCCAACCAGTGGGGAAGGTTAGACCTGATTCTCATTAAGCTCAAATAAGTAGGTGGTCCCGATAACATCCTCAGTCAACTACTGCCTTGATCGCAAGGCCATTCACTCTTTCCTGAGCCCCTGTGTTCACCTCTTGTTCATATCAATAGGTGATGGTGTATGTGTAGAGAGTGTTTTTCTCTCACAGAGGGTAATCAATGTCAGGAATTATCTGGACTAGAGAGTAAGGGGAGCTACATCACTGAAAGTATTTAAAGAGGTGGTACATGAATCTTTGACCTGTCAGAGAGCTCAGGATTGTGAATAACTGGCCATTAAGGAAGATAAATGCTAACAGTAGGTCAGTCACGATTGTATACAATGGCTTGACTGGCCGAATTAACTATTCCTGTTCCTTATGTTTTCATTTTCTGTAATTTCAAAGTAAACGGCTGTAATTATCCTGGATGTACTGTTATTGCATGTTGTAATCAGAGAGAGCAAAGCATTTTTGAGTCATCTCTGCGTGAGGCTCTACCATGCACTTTGATCTGATTAAGGTCTCAGCAACACTTTTCTGTCAGTGTATCATTTCCCTACATTCATTTGTCTTTCAAATGTCTTAAATAGACAATTTTGAACACATGGAAATATCCAGGCATCACAATATTCTGTGGAAGGGAATTCACACCTTACCAACCCTTTGAGAATCTCTTGTTTGTGTTCTGACCAATGTTGGAGGGTCACTCATGTCTTTTCCCACTCCTCTATTGGTGAAAGCAAATTTTAAATGTAACCAGTTGAGTGCTGTGTCCAATGATATCGGTATCAGACTGGGTAATTTTCTAGAAAAATCTGGGACAAATAAAGTTGAACTGTGAACAAATGGTAAAATGATAGAGTGTCGCAAATGTTTTTCTGACTTTGAGCTTATTCTGCTCACACAAATGTCTGGGAATGCGGATTTCTTCCTGGAACAGTTGGATTTGGCTGAATTCCCTTTTCTTCGAGCTGTACAGAGATTCCTATGAATCCTCATCAGGAATCCTTTACGAGTGGTAAAGATGGCTCGGGATTTTTCTGCTCTCACGCCTTGTTTTCAGGCAGAACACAGTAAGAGAGAGAGAGAGAGAGACCAATTGGCTGCTGCTTCTGAAGCAAGTAATATTTTTCTCCGTCTCTGTGTAGAAAAATACAAGAATGTCAACTGAAAACCAAACTGGACCATGCGCACCTCCATGTACATTCTCTGGAATGGATGATAATAGACTGTATGTTGTATGCAGCATCATTGCTGTTGTTGTGCACAGTGCCTTTCATTAGCAAAAGAAAATAATGTGCCCGTTTTATGATTTGATGAGATGTTCATATGCATCTGCTTAATTTTTTAAAAATGGGTTGATATCTTCATAATATTTGTGTTAATACCAATGCATCTCATTCAAAAAAAAATTATCTAGCTTTAGTCTTCTTAAACAAGAGAAAATATGTATCCAGCTGAACGACTTCTCTGAAAATCGTGGTTCAATAAGATTTCTCATCTAAGATCCAAGCAGATAATTCCTGATAACAAGAGGCCTTCATTTCAGGAATGAGTAAAAGGAAGCATCTTTGAACTACTTTGAAAGGAATTGTATCCAGTTTTATTTTTAGTTTAGAGGATCCAAACTGTCCCCAGTGTATCTGATGTGGTCTCAGCAATGCCCTGTACAGATACAGTGAAATATTACTAATTAAACGCAATACCCGTTGCCACAAACAGCATCATTCCACTTACCTTCCGAATCGCTTGCTGCATCTGCAGACAGACTTCATATGATTCATGTACCAGGAATATGAAAAACATCTGCATCACGGGGTAGGGACAGCGGTATATCTTTTAACGGCCGGGAGCATAGATGGAGGGAACAACACATGGAGTAGGGGCAGCAGTATATTCCTGTAACAGCCGGGAGGGTGGGTTGATGGAACAACACATTTGAAAGGGGCAGCAGTTGGCCATTTGATGACACCATTCAGAATGCTCATGGCTGATCCGAGTGGGTCTGACCATCTGTCTCCTGTCTGTTCCCAATAAACATTGACTCTCCTGTCCAGCAAAGATCAGTCAAGGGCAAACTAAAATACCTTAATTAACCGAGTCTTCACTGCTCCCTGAGGATGAGGACACCACAGACAGCACAACAGTGAAGGGAAAGGGACATCCTTCTTCCACTGGGGGACACATTTTTTAAAAACTGTGTTAACCTCATGTCAAATCACTGCCCCATTTCGGTACAATAACTAGGAATCGACATTAACCATTCTGCCCTCCAATCTTTTCCCACATTACCACTGATGCTGCTGCTGTCTCAGGAAGAGCATGACACCACATGAGTATTAAAAAAGGAGCAGAATTAGACCTATCGAGTCTAATATACCATTCAGTCATTTCTAATACGTTCCACAACATCAGTCTCCTACCTTCTCGCTAGAATCTTTGATCTCCTTATAAATAAAAAAAAGTGTTTATTTGTGACTTAATGGCACTACTGTCTGTGTCTTAATGTGCATTTATATGTGTGTGTGTGTCCATGTGCTTGTTATTGTTTTGTATTTGCATGACTATGTCTGTCTGTCTGTGTATCAGCCTGAGTGTTTCTGTGTTTGTGTCTATTTGTGTGTGACGGTATATGTCTTTGTGTGCTTCTATGTGTGTGCATGCTTATCTCCTTTTATGCATTGTGCATGTTAGTATATTGGGGTATTTACCAATACTTCTGTGTAATTCAGTGCCTGCATCTCTGTGCAATGGGATAGCTGTTCTTCTGCGAGTGAGAGAGATGAGTTTGGAACTGACAGTAGGTTTGAATTGAGAATTGTTCTTTACTGAATATTGCTCCTTACTCGGTTGGTGGGACGTGGATGTTTCAGAATCTCCACACAAGGCTTCATGGTCCTCTCCAGCTCTCTCCAGGGTCCTCCCCACATATCATGGTAGGGGGATTATGGAACGGATATCCGGCACTCCATCACCCGGCTTGGCCCTTTCTATCCTATTCCAGGCTGTTTCTCCTGGAATGGGAGAAAGGGAGAGAATGAGTGAGGGTGGGAGTGGATGTCCCTGCTGTTAGTGCTGGGGTAGGTGAGGCTTATGCCCGAAAGGTCGGCTCTCCTGTTCCTTGGATGCTGCCTGACCTGCTGCGCTTTTCCAGCAACACATTTTCAGCTCTGATCTCCAGCATCTGCAAACCTCACTTTCTCCCAGGTGAGGTGTGACATGGTGAGGTGGCCGGAGGGCGTCTGTCCATAGTGTTGTATGAATGTAGTGCTATTAGTGTACGGGGCTATTGCATCAGGGACAGAGAATGTGGGGGAGGAAGGTGCTGAATTCAGCAGCGGGAATGGTCATGCTTGAGCCTTATTTGGAGATAGAGCGTGAGCCTTGGTTGAGGGTAGGTGCTGTAACAGATATACAGTGAGTGTGAGGGAACAGTGACAATATACAGTGACACTTATCCTGACAGAGCGGAATGGATATTGATGCTTGTCCTGTATTGCTGGACATGTCTTCAGATCATCTCAGCATCGAGGTGAGCCTCCCCGAATGCCTTATCCAAGTCTACCACTAATAACGACAGAGGTTCTGTCCATCAGTTTCCACAGAATCAGTTTGGGTAGATCTTACAAGTAGCAAAGAGAAACAAACTTGTTGTGTTATATATCTGAACCAAAACTGTCGCGCAAATATTTTGCATCATATGCTCTGGAAATTAGATATGCAACTATATGCAAAGGGAAGCCAAGACATACTGATATTATCGCTCGGTTCTTAACCTAGAGACCCATGAAATGTTCTGGGGACATGGATTCAAATCCTGCCATGGCAGATTGTGGAATTTCAATTCAATAAGTATCTGGTACCGAGAGTTTATGATGATCAGGAATCCATTGTTGATTGTTGGAAAAACTCATCTGCTTCACTAATGTCCTTTAGTGAAGGAAACTGGCTGTTCTTACCTGGTCTGGCCTGCACGTCACTCCAGGTCCAAGACAACACTGTTTACTCTTAACTGCCGTCTGGCATGACCAGCAAATGCTGGTTATCCAATGAAGCCCCCATCCTGTGAATGAGTAACAAATACTCGTGGGTTCTGCAGTAATAATAGATGGTGTCAAGTTGCATCGAAACTGAGTTAACTAAGTGACTGCTAATGTTGTGAAAAATAAATTCCATAAGTGTATATCAGGTAGGTTGAAGAGTATGTTGTGAACCAAACTAGAGGTAGATTATTTCGGATTTGGTGCTGTGTGATACTGATCAAGGATGATCAGCCATGATAATATTGAATGGTGGTGCAGGCTCGAAGGGCAGAATGGCCTACTCCTGCACCTATTGTTTATTGTGTGGTCGGAAGGACTAATTACTAACCATGCTCTGAAGCAGCTTTGGAGGAATAGTGACATTAATATGTTGTATTTTACAATGCGTCTGCATTCAATATGGAATGGTTGAACATTCTGGAACATCATGGAAGCCGAGAGGCTAGAGTGTCAAGTTCGCTCCAGTGAATTGGGGAAGTACAATATAACATTCAGTAGGAGAACAATGGTTGTTAGACTCACAGAGTCTTACAGCACGGAGACAGGCCATTCGGCCCAAACTGGTCCATTCTGAACAAAATATTTCCCTGCATCCTTCTAATCCTTTCCTACCTGTGTGCTTGCCCAAATGTTTTATTAAATTTTGTGAATGTACCCACCTTAAGCACTTCTGCTGGTAGCTCGTCCCATATGCATACCACTCTGTGTGTAAAAGAAATTGCCCCTCAGGCTCCCTTTTACCCTTTCCTCTCTGACCTTAACTTGATGCCCTCTAGTCCTTGGTTGCCCAATCCTGGGGAAAAAAACTGAGTGCATTCACTCTATCACTGCCTCCCATAATCTTTTACACTACTGTCAGATCCCCTTCAGCCTCATACATTCTAAAGTAAAAACTCCAAGCTTGTTCAACCTCTCACTATAACTCAGACCATTGAGTCTTGGCGACATCCTTGTAAATTTCTTCTGCACTCTTTCCAGTTTAATAACATCCTTCCTCGAGCAAAGTGAACAAAACTGAACATGACGTGACAAGTATGGACTCGCCAACATCTTGTATAACTACAACATAACTCCCCAATTTCGATATTCAGTGCTCTAACTGATGAAGGCCAGTGAGTCAAATGCCTTTTTCAGTGCCTTGTCTACCTGGGACTCCACTTACAGAGAACTGTGCACCTGAATTCCAGGGTCACTCTGTTCCACTGCACTCCTTAAGACCCTGCCATTCACCATGAACCTCCTGCCTTGATTTGACTTTCTAAAATGCAAGAACTTACACTTATCTGAATTAAACTCCATTTGCCATTTCTCGGCCCACTTCCCCACCTAATCAATTTACTGCTGTAATTTCTGAAATTTCTGATAACCTTCCTCACTGTCCACGATTCCACCTATTTTAGTGTCACCTTGAAACTTACAAATCATGCCTGTACATTCTCAGCTAAATCATAGATATGTGTGTGTGTGTGTGTGTGTGTGTGTATGTGTGTGTGTATATATATATATATATATGTGTGTGTGTGTGTGTATATATATATATATATATATATACACACACACATATATAGTCCCAGCACCGACCCCTGAGGCATTCCATTCATCACAGGCCTCCAGTCTGACAAGCATCCTTCCACGATTACCCTCTTCTTCTTATCATCAAGCCAATTTTAACCTAATTTGCAAGCTCCTCCTCAATTCCATGTGATATAACCTTCCAGAGCAGTGTACCATGTAGAACCTTATTGAAGGCCTTACTGAAATCCATATTGACTAAATATACAACAATGCCCTTGTCAAAGTTACTGGTCACATTATCAAAGCAGTCTAACTTGTGAGCCATAATCCCCCATTCACAAGGCCATGTCTTTCCAAATGTATGCATATCTTCTCCCTAAGAATCTTCTCAAGTAACTTACCTGCTGCAGATTTTAGGTTTACTGGTCTATAGTTCCCCGGTTTTTCTTTGTAGCCCTTCTTGAATAACGGCATAGCATTCCCTACCCTCCAGTCCTCCAGGACATCACCCGTTGGCCACCGATGATGCAAAAGTACCAATCAGGGCCCCCGCTATTTCTTTCCTGCCCTCCTGTAGTGTTCCTGAATATATATGGTCAGGCCCGGGAGATTTATAGAAATACTACAAAGTCTGAAAAATATATTTATTTATTTCGGGTAGAACACCCAAGAGTGAGAACGTGAGTTAACAATGATTAGCATAATAAATTAAAGATTATATTAATCACAGGAAGTGACTTCAGAATAATTTCAGACATTGTGGAATCCTGAAAATTCTCAGAATTTAAGATCCAGAAAAGAGGGCCATGAAACGGGTAAGGAAATCAAAAAGCGAACACACATGCAAACAAACAGGAACTCAAAGGTTGCATAAATCTATGATCTATATTTCAAAGGAAAGAGAAAAGCATAGTCAAATGTGGAAATCTGCAATCAGCGGAGACGAACTTATTATGGATAACAGGGAAATGGCCAAGCAAATAACCAGTTACCTTGCATCTGTCTTCGTGGAGGAAGATTCAGGAAATCGCCCATAAACATGACGTCATCATATAGGACTTGTGGACTGAAAGACATAAAGTCAATTTATATCAGTAACAAGGCTTTACTTGAACATGCAGCTGGATTGAGCATTGCTAACCTTCACAAACCAGATGTACTTCATACCAAACTCTTCAGAAATAAACCACTAATAGAAGTATTAGTTGCACTGTCGATGACTGTGTTCTATTACGAAGTGCATTCTACAAAGTCTGGATCCAAGCACTATAGATGAACGGTAGTGATCCAAGCATCTACAAAAGGAAGAAGAGATAGTGTGGAGAACTGCAGACCAATTAACTTGACATTTGTGGGGAAACTGTTGGAATCTATTATACAGGATGTGATATTCGTTATTTAGAAATTAACAGCAACATTGGAGAGAATCAGTATGCATTTCTGAAAGGGCAATCATGCTTGACAAGCCTTGGAATTGTTTGAAGTTGATTCTTACATCATAGATAATGGGGAACCAGTAGAATTTACATATTTTAGATTATGAGAAGGGTTTCTATAAGAACTCACACAGTGAGTTCGTGAATGTGAAGGGTATTTGGAGGAATATATGCAAGTGATAAGTAAAAGCTTGGATTGCCTTGCTTTGAGGGAGTCAGAATACAGATGTAAAGACATGTTGCAGCAGTTTAACAGCGTGTTGTTGAGTACTGTACCTGGAACATTGAGTAAAGTTTTGGTGACCAAATCTAAGAAAGAATATACTGACGACAGAGGAAGTTCAATGGACATTCTCCAGTTTAATCCTTCAATTGGCGAGATTGCGTGATGAGGAAACTCGGCCTGCGTTCTCTAGAGTTTCAAAGAATAAGAGATGGGTCCCTGTGAAATATATAAAGTTACAAGATATATGACAAGTTGGAAATTAACAGAATGCTTCTCCGGCTGTCTAATCCACATTCAAGGGAAATAATGGCAGGATAAAGGGCAGACCATTTAAGGCTGCAATAAGGAGGAAATTCTGCACGCGTAGGGGACTCACTCACACGGGGCATGGAAACCTGCTGGCAGCGCAAGTTAGGGAGAATTTCCAGATATTGCACAAATGTGTCCAGGAATCAGAACAACCAGGGAACAGGTCGGACTGATTAGTGACTTGCCAAATTGCATCCAAATGATGTTTAGTGGTAAGACGCAGAAGGTGGTGGTAGACGGCTGCTTGTGTGACTGGAGACCAGTGTCTCATGTATACCATAGGGTTCAGTGCTGTGTCCCTTATTGTTTGTGATTCAGAGTTGCTGGTGTTAAACTAGATGGACAATGCTAAAAATCGCATAACACCAGATTATAGTCCAACAGGTTTATTCAGCGGTACTAGCTTTCGAAGCGCTGCTTCTTCATCAAAGCACACAATCATCTGATGAAGAAGTAGCGCTTCGAAAGCTAGTGCCTCCGAACAAACCTGTTGGACTCTAACCTGATGTTGTGTGATTTTCAACTTTAATATTTGTAGTACTCAAAAAATAATGTAGCTGTGAATATGGACGAGGGGTGAGGAGTGTGATAAGCTAGTTTGGGTTTGATACGCAGATTGGCCGGTTGGTTGGCAGTGAGGAGGAAGGCCTTAAGTTACAGGAAGATACAGATTGAATGGTCAGCTGGCAAGTTCAATGGCAGATGGAATGTAACCCTGATAAATATGAGGTGATACACTTTGGAAGAAGGAACCAGACAGGGGAGGACTAAATAAATGGCAGCACACTAGGAAGGTCAGAGGGTGCTTCTCCACACATCCCTGAATGTGATGGACCAGTTAATACACAATTTGGGAAAGCGTAGGGGACTATAAACATAACCTTGATTCATTGAGGCACAGATTATATGAGCTATGCGGAACTTTGGTGATGCCAAGATGGAATACTGTGTGTAGTTCTGTGAATAACATTACAGGAAGGATGTGACTGCACTGGAGGGGATGCAAAGGAGATTCACCAGGATGTTCCCTTGGATGGAGCATATCAGCTATACAGAGAAGCTGGATAAGCTTTACTTGTTTAGATTGGTGGAGAGGAGGCTGAGGGGGACGTAATTCAGGCGCATAAAATTACAGGGTGGATGGACAGCAGTTGTTCCTTTTAGTCAAAGGCCCACATTGATAACGTGAAGGGTTTGCGGTTTAGTGAGGATTTGAGAATTGCTTTTCACCCAGAGTTTGTTGGGGTCTGAAATGCAATGCTTGAGAGGGGAGTTGTCATGGTAACCTCAAAACCATTAGAAAATACACGGTAGTGCACTTGAAATGCCTCAAGATTTACGGCTATGGGCATTGTGTTGGAAAATGGGCCTCATTTAGACCGTGCTGTATTTCTGATGATACAGCATCTTTGCTGGTGTGATTGTATGTCTGTGGAAGGTCAATCCTGAGTACCTTAAAATAGGAATTGATAGGTTTCTTAAGAATATCTTCTCAAAGTTTATAAGACAGAACTTGTAATATTTTCTGAAAATATGTCAATGGTAAAATTAAGAGAAAGAAATGTGCAGCTTTCTTACAGTTTGATACCAGATAATTGAGGACCGGGAAATAGCAGAACTATGGACAAAATGCTTCAGTTCTGCCTCCACAGATGAAAACAAAACAAAAAAGAAAGCTTCCTAGCAATACTAGGGATCTTTATTCTGGTGAGAAAAAGGGAATATAATAAAATTAGCAACTAACCAGTTTAAAGAAAGTATTGGACTGAAATTAATGGGCATCGACAAAGTCAACAGAGATTTATGAAATGGGAGCCATATTTGAGAAAGTGGCTTTTAGCAAAATTATGGAGAAGCTATCAATGCAATACGAGTGGAATTTCAGAAAGTGTTTTGATCAAGCCCCAAGCCTCTTGTGCGAATTCGAACCCTGTGGGACCGAGGCTAATATATGGTCATGGTTTTAGAATGGGAGAGCTGGCTGGAAACACTGAGTAGGAATAAAACAATGTTTTTTTTTAATGGAAGACTGGTAGGATATAGCAAGGATCATGGCTTTGGCCCCAGCTATTCCCAATACACACCATGTTTTTTGGTTGAGGGGCTCAAATACAATATCCCCAACTCTGCTGACAGCACTGAACGATGACAGCATGTAAGTGGGTGAGGGGGATGTAAAAAAAACTCCAAAGTGACTGAGACAAGTGAAATTACTGGGAAAATACGTGGCAGATGGAGACCAATGGGAGAGATTAGATGTTGTGCACATTGATGGGAACAATAAAATCGCAGCCTCTCATTTGAAAAAGGGCGTGGTTGAAAAATGTTGCTCTATAAAGGAACTTAAGCTGCATTTTTGTTTATTTCTGCGCAGCCCTCTCGGTACATGTAGGGCAAGGAGTTCTAAAGCCAGAAGTCAATACAGGGAATGGCATTGGCACGCTGACCAGTGTATATAGACCCTGCAAGTGGGGAACTGTGACATTGAAATGAATCTGGATCTCCCTGTACACCAGTCACTGAAAGCAATATTGCAGGAGCAGAAAGCAGGTAGGAAGATAAATGGTGTATTCACCTTCATTTTAGGGGGATTGAGTACAGGAGTAAGAGTAAGTGCAGCTGTACAGGGCCTTAGTGAGACCGCGTTTTGAACATTGTACAGTATTGTGTGCAGCTTTGGTCTCCTTATCCAATAAAGGACAAACCTGACATTGAGGGAGAGCAGTGAAGGATGACCAGACTGATCTCTGGGATGACAGGTTTGTTGTTGGAGCGGGGTTTGGGGCGACTGGGCTTGTATTCTATGCCGTTTAGGAAAATGAGTGGTGATCACAGTGAAGTATATAAAACTCTGACAGGGCAAGACAGATTGGAAGCAGGGATCGTAATTCCCTGGCGTGGACGTCTAAAACAAAGGACCACAGTTTTAGGTACAGACAGGCCACTTTGCATTGAGATGAGAATAAATGTCTGCACTCAGAGACTGGCGAACCAGTGGTACTCTTTCCCAGATCAGGCTGTGGAAACCAAGGCGCTGAATATAAATAAGGATTTCTGGAAATTTGAGGGGTAGGGAGAGAGCAGGGATATCGTGTGAAGATAGATCAGCTATCAGTTCAGGTTGTTCTCCAATCGCGCAGCAGCTGTGTTCCTGTGCAACACCGTTTTGTAGAAAATCGTGCAATATTAATAATGGGGTCTATGGGAAAAAGAGGGCAAGGGACGAACCCCCCCCCCCCCAAAATATCAGTAAAGGCAAAAATTAATTTTAGTCTAACACACACTAGCACAGTCTAAAATACATCTTTAAATCACATATAGTCATGAAACTGTCCTCTAAATGTAACACTATCAAACTGCAGTCACTGACTACAGCAGTGTACCTTTCACCACACTCTTCTCCAGAAAGTGCATGTGGCTGACTGACCACGTGATGCCGATGGGGAAATTTCCGTTCTCCTCAAGATTCTCCCACTGTTTGAAATAAAGTTCTTTCTAAATGTAGACTGCAATTCCCGGTTTCAGGCTCAGTTTCAAGGCTTCCAGAGCAGATTATATTCCTGTTTTAGCTGAACACATTGATTGTACATTTTGCAGACAGAGGATCCTGAGGCTGGGTTGTGCTGTTCAGCTGGTTCCTGGCAAGGAATCGCGTCACAGTGAATGAGAGTTCACTTCATGGATAAAGGTTCATGAATCACATTGCGGCCAAATTATATTTAATCAACACGCGTTATCTGAGAACTGCCTGTATATTGAATGGAGGAGCAAAATTGATGCGCTGAAGGGACTCCAGCAGTTCTCATTTTATATTTCACAATGTTTAAACATATTAAGGCATACGAATATTGTATGGGTAAAACTGCATGAAGGAGATGTTCAGCCATTAACTCGCACAGGGAAAGCTCAATATGTTGTGTGAAGTCCTCATTTCCCTATGTTCCGGTGCAGTCTGTGGGAAAGCTCTGTAAATGTTGTCACAAACCGTCAGATGTTAGGGTGGAGGTCTCTGCATGGTCAACAGGACTATGTTTCCTGTTCCCTTTTCTGACACCATGGTTGGGGCCGGCTGTATATCCTTTAACAGCTGGGACCAGTTGATACAATTGAGTGTCTTGCTTGGCTGTTTCAGAGACCATTGAAGAGTTTATCACATGTCTGTGTGTCTTGAGTCACTTTTAGGCCAGAGCAGGAAAGCACGGGAGACTCACTTCCTCAAAGTACATTGGGAAGGAGATCGATGTTTACAATCAACATTGGACACAAGATCACTGTTACTGACACCAGATTTTACAGCTCGATATGTTAATAATTGTTTTTAGTATTCCACCAGCTGCCACCAGCTGCCCAAGCATTAGCCTGGTCTGTATTAATAATCCAATGACAATTCCACAACAGCACTATCTCCGCATGGGGACCTATTGGAAACAACACTGAGCTGCTTGGCAACTCTGTTAAGAAAAGAACTCCAACCAATTTTGACTGTCGTGATGGGACTGATAGGGTGCTAATTGGTCAGATTGTATTTATTCCCCTCTTAGGGAACTGGACATAGCTGAGTAATTTTCCACATTGCCAGGGAGATGTCAGAGTTGGAGCTGGAATGAAACAGCTTCCCCAGGGACACGGCTTGTTGTGTAGAAAACTCTTCAGTCCTATTGCAGGAATGGGGTCAGGGCCCATTGCCTTTGTCGTATCTACTGTGTTCAGCTGTTTCTTCATGTCACTTGCAGCGAATTGAATTAGTTGTGATTCTGTGGGCATCATGACAGGGTGAGGTGGATCATTGACTCAACATGTCTGACTGAGGATAGTGCAGACACCACATAATTGATTTTTACACTAATGTCCAGAACGGTTCCATTATTTAGGATGGGGATATTTATGGAGTCCTCTCATCCAGTAACTTGTTTAATGATCCATATTTGGCAGGATGACAGAGCTCAGATCAGATTTGTTAGTTGTGGGATCATTTCTGCCTCTGTACCAGATGTTAGTTCTGCTGTTTCGAATGTAACCAGTCAATTGTGGTACCTTTGATGGGTTGTCTTCAGGTAAAGGTACACATGGTACTGACCCTGGCATGTTCACCCAACTCAGCACTGAACCATAGATCTGCTTGATGGTAATAGTGTACTGAGAGATTATCCTGAGCGAAAGGTTGCAGATTGTCATTGAATACAATTCTGCCTCTGCTGCTGCTGTGATCTACAGCATCAGATGATAACCAGTTTAAGCTGCAATGTCTACAATTCAATTCCACTGACTGTCCCCCAGTTCACACCGAGACCCATTCACCCAACAGCCCTGTATTCACTGACCTACTCTGGTTTCTGGTGCGGCAACCCTTCCATTTTCATAGTCTCATTCAGCTGAAATTCTTTCCTTGGTGTCACGCCTCCAATTTGTTACTTTCACTCAATCTTTTCCTTTCAGTAATACCATCTTCAGTATTTGAAGTGAATGTGTTTCCTTCTGTGTTTCTCCCTGACGATGATTCTGAACTCCGCAGTGTCAGTGATGCCAGCCTTCGGCAGTTTCAGAGTCAAGGAACTTATGCGTTATTGTTTAGTTCCCAGTGTACAGCGCTCCATGTTGGACAGAATGTTTGGGCATCTTTGACGTATGTCGTTGGAAATTGTTCAAAAACAGAAATTGCTGAAGAAGTTGCTGAAGATGTTGCAGCATTTTCTGGAGTGAATACAGATATAAACTTGCAGGTCCAGTGAAACTTCTACAAAGCTCCCTGTTTCTCCAGCAATTTTTGGTACTCTATTTCCAGTATCGATCGTTATTTGTTTAACTGAAAATTTGTTCTGTGCCCCTATTCATTTCTGGATAAACACAGCAGGTCTGTCAGCATCTGCGGAGACAGAGAAACAGAGTTAGTGTTTCAAGTCTAGTGTGAGAATTCTTCAGTACTGAAAATAATTAGAAAATGTGGTTTTAAACACGTGCCAGAGATGGGGAATGGGTAACAGGGAAAAGAGAGTGTGACAAAAGATAAATGAAGAGTATGTAAAACGGGTTTAAATTAAAATGTAACTGAGGGAAAGGGGTTCTCTCTATTGATTGTAAGATAAGCAAGACACAAGCACACAAGGCCATAGGGAGGACAGGAGGGGGCATTTTGACTATATGGTATTATATAGATCTGGCCATAGATACGTTTTCATTGTCGAGATCATCACCCCCTTTAGACAAATAAATTCAGGTGCTTGACCTCTTATTGGCACTTGTAAGCGTTTCAGTATTTAATATGGAGAAAGACAAATAACAGTATGAAGTTTAGGCTGAGTACTGTTTTACTGTCATGTTTAATATAGTTTCAAATTTGCAGTACTTATCTTTAAATGCATATTCTTGAAGTTAGTATCAGATGGAGTGTAGAAGGTTATGGGGCTGACATTCCAGAAGTTTATGAAATCATGAGAGGTATGGATCGGGTGAATATCCAGGGGTTTTTCCACAGGATGGGAGAGTTCAACCATAGAAACCATAGGCTTAAGTTGAAAGGGGGAACATTTACAAGGGACACAGGGACAATGTTGTTACACAGAGGGTGGTGTGGGTATGGAATGAGCTGCCAGAGTAAGAGTGGTAGATCCATGTACAGCTCCAACATTTAAAACTCATATGGACAAACATATGAATGGGAAACATTTAGAGGCATATGGGCCAAATGAAAGCAGATGGGGCTCGTATAGTTTGGAAAACCTGGCCAGCATGGGCATTGAGGAAAGCTTCACACACAGTCAATATGGTTTCGTGAAAGGGAAGTTATATTTTGCCCTGTAAGATCATGCAAACTTTTTCTGGAGATGCCTGAAAATATAACATGCGGATTTGATATGGGGGGAAATCTGATAGACAAGAGGCTTTCCAGAGATTTTCCACAGGGTATGATCAAATAAAAGATCTTACTCAAGCCAGAAGCTCGTAGGATGACGAATAATGTATTAACATGCGATGGTGATTGGTTCACACATAGAAATCGGAGAGTCAGGATTAATGGATCATTATGATAAATGTGAATCTGCTGGAGTACCACACATATCAGTCCGATGGCATCAGTTATTGACAATCTACACTGGCAGCCTGAAGGAGGGAGCTAAGTGCAATATACGTCCGAGTTTGTAGATGACACTGAGAATCAAAAGGCAGGCTGTCACTTAACGGAGAGAACTTCCAGAAAAGGAGCAGTACAAAGAGATTGCAGTCTTCCTGTGTATGAAACACAACGTCAGCATGCTGATGCAGCAAGTAACTAGGTTGGGACATTCGGCAGCTTCCTGGGATAAAAAGGTTGAATTATTGAGAACCTCAATAATAGTGAAGCGATTATTCATTGGGGTTAAATGAATGGTGAGCGATACTGCTGAAATATCCAATACACAGAAAGGACTTGAGAAGGCAGATATTGAGAAGTTGTTTCCATTCCTGGGCAGAGTGTCACACTCGAGGATATAGGTACCGAAAAAGAAGTATTGATTTCAATCTGAGATGCAAAGTGGTGTCTTCTCTCAGAATATAGTAAATGTCTGGAATTCCCTAACCCAGAGAAGTGTAGAGGGATACAAGGAATCGGCAAGAAAGTTGAGTTGAGCCCTGGAGTAGATCAGCCATGTTCTTATTAAATGACAGGGCTAGCTTGATGGGCCGAATGGCATACTCTTGTTCCTATTTATTAATTTCACATGTTATGCTTTTGGAAAGTAACTGGGTATTTTCCTGGGAGTTGTGTTGTACAATGTTGCACTCAGGGAGAGCAGATGATTTGTTTGCGTTAACCCCGGGTGGGGTATGGGGGCTGTATTCCCAGCGAATCTGGGTCTGTAACATGACCAACATCTGGAACGGAAGTTACAGAGAGGGGAAGCCTGGAAAGAGGGATTGGGGGTCGGTGTCGGTTCCTGACCCAGCCTAGATTTTCCAAGTATGTTTCCGAAACTACAACTCACCATTGGAGTGGCCTCGATCTTCCCCTCTGTATCAGGTCCGAAGGGCTGAATAGAACATTGGAACACAGGGCTGAGGGATACGAATGGGTCATTCGGCCCTTGGACACTACTCCACTAGTAAACAAGCTCGTGGCTCATCTCATAGTGGTCCCAACTACACTTCTCTCTCCATGCACCATTATCCCTGATTCACCTGTCTATGGGCAACCAGGTGAAACCAAACTCAATATAATATAAAGATTCAGCCATCCCAAACTTCTGGGAAAGAGAATTCGCGCTTGAATGAAATCCCACTTGGAGAATTTCTCCTAATTCTTGCTCTAACTGAGATTAGACGGAGTTACTGTTTCTTTTTCTCGTCCCACTCCTCCACTGCTCCCAACAAATTTTAAATGTGACCAGGTTGGTGATATGGCAGATCATAAAGGTCTCAGACTGGGTCAGGGTCAGTGGAAGGAACAAGTCAGGCAGATTTCTTTAGTCATCCACAATTAACTAAGAGAACTAACGGGTGTGCATATTGGATCTGTGATTAGCACTGCTACGTCACATCACCAAGGAGCTGGGTTCAATTCCAACCTTGGGCGACGCTCTGTGTGGGGTTTCCTCACAGTGCTCCAATTACCCCCCGCAGTCCAAAGATATGTAACTTACAGTGGATTGGCCATGCTAAACTGCCCATAGTGCCCAGGGATGGGTAGGTTAATCATGGGAAATGCAGGGTCACATGGATAGGGAAGGGCGGGCAGATCAGGGGGGATGCTGTTCGGAGGGTCAGTGTGGAATTAATGAATGGGATATCCCACTTCCACACTGAAGAGATTCTATAAAAATGACAATAAATTTGGACTATACCCAGTAGGTATCTATCTGATCCACTCTCCTCTAGGTCTTGTATATTTCAATAAGATCACCTCTGTTTCCAAGAGTAACCTGTTAAAGCCTTTGTAATATAAGGTACTCATTCCTGGAATACGTGAAGTGAAACATCTCCGAACTACTTCCAATATAATTATATCCTTCTTCAGATAAGGAGACAAAGAAAAAAATAATCTCACACTCAGAGCTTGTGTTTTATTTTTGTTTTCTCAGTGTTGTGGGTCTTTGTAACTCTCTTCCCCACAAATCATTAAAGGCAAAGATATTGAATATTTTGAGGCACAGACAGAAGGTTCATAAATAACAACGGAGTCGAGGATTATCGGGGATTGGCAGGAATGTGCGATCTGGGGAGAAATGTAGACGATAGTACCAAATGACACGGCTCCAGAACATCCAGGAATATAATTCAAAACTGATGGAAGACTGATGGAAGCTCAATGTATATTCGGATGGCTTTAATTCATGAGAGCTCCAGGATTATGTTTTTTCAGGACTTTTCAGCGGCGGTGATACAGAAAATAAAATATTGTGATGACGTCAAGAGAAGAGTAATAGAACTCAGGATTCAGTATTCCTTATGGTTCCCAACGGTGCTTCGTATTGCTTTGAATGGATCAATGAACTCGTCTGACTCTCCAGAGAAAGCAAAAACTTTGTGGACACTTTAAAGTAAGCTGGATGTTGAGATAATCATGTTTCTCTCTCAAAGAAATTTTGTTGGATTTTTCTGGTATCAACCAGTGTTACATTATAGTCGGGGATTGGTAGAATACTCACTTTTAACTTCTTCATACTATCATTACTCGTTTTCTCTTTCTTTGCTTGTGTCTGGGGTGCGGCTCAAGCTGGAGCGATATACAAATGTGGTTGTGATGATTAAGTGCCCACCTATTAATTGTTATTAATTGCCCTGGATGCCATATTGGAAGCGGGCAGAAGATAAAGTTTTGTGATATGTAAGCGTCCCCATTGGGTAAGGTGGTGGGGGGTGGAGTTGAGAAAACTCTATAAAGTGTCATTGGTACTTTGGATTTTGTGTCGTTCTTTTTTTTAATGTTTTTTAGCTTTGGAAAGTTTTGAGAGCTTGTTGGTTGCAGTAGTTTTAGTTTGTACAGATTTAAGCTCGATGAGTCTTTTGTCATCAATACTTAGCGATGTGTAATTCGATATGAAATTCTCTCTCGAGTTCAAATGTTGCTCCAGTATGTTATGGATAATGATGTGCTTAAACGGTGTACCTGGAACATTAAGGGGAGCCATCTGCCATTCAAGAGGGAAAATGTACTTTATCGTCTTACAAAAGAGAGAGTGAATGTTGTTCTATTGCAGGAGATGCACCTTGATTACAAGGAACGTTTGACGTTACAGCAGGGAGGATTTGATCGGGTTTATTTCTCATGTTTTAATACTAAGAGTGGGGGGAAATCATAATGGATAGGAACAATCTTTCATTTAAATTACTAGATTATATTAAACACCCATGGAAGGATCGTAATCCTCAAAGCCTTGAACTATGGGAATTGATACATTATTTTGAATGTTTATTGCCACCCGGTGCACCCTCTCAAGCTCCTGGAAGATGCCTTTCCCAAATTAAGTTATCTTGCATCGTGGCACATTATTGTAGAAGGAAATTGCAACTGTCTTATGGCCCTACGGTGGACAGAATATCCAAACGTCCCTCAATATCCTCGTTATAATGTATGCAATTAGTGAATTTGTGTGCAGAACTAGAGCTGGTGGATGTCTGGAGGTAAATCATCCTCACAAGTAGGGATTTTATTTTCTTCTTTAACCCACAGAAATTGCACAAGAGGGTTGATCTCTTCCCCATCGCTGCAACAATCCTAGATTCGGTGGCAACCTGCGCAATTCGGAATATTATCCAAACATACCGGCCCCAGAAGTGGGATAGAAGTCACATAAGATTATGTTGTATGCAGATGGTCTTATGTTTTTGTCA
Source organism: Hemiscyllium ocellatum (assembly GCF_020745735.1). Classification (NCBI taxonomy): domain Eukaryota; kingdom Metazoa; phylum Chordata; class Chondrichthyes; order Orectolobiformes; family Hemiscylliidae; genus Hemiscyllium; species Hemiscyllium ocellatum. The sequence goes on from NW_026867820.1 coordinate 100,448, forward strand.
AATCCCGCAATTTTGGTAGCTCACGTGATGCAATGCATTAATTCGCTTGTCACTTTTTCGGACTTTAAGATTATCTTTACAAAGTTGGAGGCCATGCCTATAGGAGATCTTGGGGAAATACGTGATGTTGAGGGCAAATCCTGGTTTCCTTTTAAATGGTCACGGGGATGGTTTCCCTATCTCAGTCTATTCATTACATCCGTCTTTGGCCATTTATTTAACGTGAACTATGTCGATTTGTTTGACAACATTAAACAAGACCGTCAAAGATGGGAGGCAAATCCAATATCCTAGCTCGGTCGGAAAGCTGCTCTTAAAATGAATGTCCTTCCTTATTTGTGATACCCCTTGTGAATGCTTCCTTTGATGTTTTCCAGACAGATATTTAAGAGACTTTATGGCTGGTTTATCTCTTTTACATGGCAACATAAGCGACTTTTTATCAAGCTAACCAGATTGCAACTAACCCACAGATTGTGGGGAGTAGATTCATTTAACCTGCACATCTTTGGCCTGTGGGAGGAAACCCACACAGACATGGCGAGAATGTTAACTCCACGCAGCCAGTCACCCAAGACCAGAACCAAAGCTGGGACCCTGGTGCTATGAGGCAGCAGCGCTAACCACTGAGTCACCACGTGTTAATTGATGGAGAACTAATGATATAATTTGATCAAATAATTCGTACGTATGGACTACCTGGTAGATACCTCTTCTGCATTTTTTTTCAAGATCAGAGATTTGATTTTTAAAAAAGCAGATTTTTAACATACTCTTACAGATCCGATGGAGGGAAGAGGGTGCCTATTGCTCAGAATACACTCTCTGTCATTACCCTCTATCATTAGTTGGAGAGTGTCCCCTCAGACAAGACTCTGAAGCTTTGTGATGCCTGCGAGAGAGAGAGTTCAGAACACTTCAGAGACATGGGAGGATATTTGTGAAAATGCTCAAAGGATTTTGATCTGTAGTAGGACCCATTCAATGCAGTTGAAAATTCTTCATAGGGTCTATCTGACACCAAATTGTCTCTCAAAATGCAAAGTGGGATTACCTTCATGTTCTAAATGCAGAATGACTACAGGCACTCTTACTCATTGCTTGTGGTCCTGTTACAGGCTTCATCTAAATGTGAGCACTGTGGTAGGTGTGATAGAGTGGGTATTGAGGACTGAATTGGAGATGGACCTGGTTTCTGTTTTCCTGGTTCTGCCCAGGGTAGTTTCCACAGATAAACATGGGGAAAAATAAAGGTATCCTTACTTTCCGTACTTTCCATGTTAGTAAATATAGTCTTTTGGGTCGTCGTCAGCTCTTCATGGAGAATATCCCTTTCGAGTTTATCACTGGTATGGTGCACCAAAAAAACAAAGATTTATATGAGACATGGCAGCCCTTTTTGGATTACGGCAATACAGGGTTATCGGCCACTCCAAGAAGGGTTTTTTATATAACCATGACGATATTGTCTAATGAATCTAATATCCATCGATGAAGAACCATGAACATAAATAAATGTATCAGTTAATGCTCTTGATGAACGAGAGCTGTCGTTTTGTTGTGCTGAGCTGTATTGTTTATTCATATTTATTGTTTAGTTTTGTTTTTCTTCTGTCTGTGTAGTGTTTTAACTTGTTTTGTATATACATGCAACTGGATGTATTTTTTCAGTTATTTGAGTTGTGTTGTTATTGATTTATTATAATATTAAAAATCTCTTTTTCAATAAAATATTTTTGAAAATTAAAATGCTAACATTGATAGAATAGAGTCACAAAGTACTCTCATCAGAGAGACCACTCATGTTGGTTTCTCCTGAGGATCACCATACCTCGGATGATGGGGTGAGATTGAGAGAGCGTCCCTTTCATGGTAACCTCTGTAGGTGTGGGGAACCGAGCCTGCACTGTTGGCCTCCCTCTGTATCACAAACCAGCCGTCTGTCCAACTGAATGGGAGAACTGTGTGACTTATACAGACAGAAACAGTCTCAGACTAAGGGTAAAAGAAACATTCATAACAAGTAAAGTGGTACAATTCACGTAATTGTCAAGATGACGGCTAAGTGTAAAAACGGTCTCTGCTCGACATTGTATTTTATAACAAGACGTGTTTAGAAGCTGTATTTGTTT